>NW_023046196.1:0-67708 GCF_011762505.2 Arvicanthis niloticus
TTTGCAGTTTGCTTCACTGTTCTGAGTAGATCCTTGTTGGTTTGTAGCTAGGTTCTGACAAAGTGAGTTCACACATGCTCAATGTATGATGTTGCCTCTCCTGCTAGTCCTTTACACCTGCACATTGCACATATTTTTTTGCTATGTAAATATTTCTTATTCCTCAGTGAGATACAATGACAAAATAAGCAAATCATGTTCTTTGTAGTTATCCACAACTAAAAATGCACCAAACAATACCTATACAATATATAAGTGGAAACCTGAATGAAATAAAGTTTTAATTATGTTTTTGTCAAATATTTAGGACATTCTACTGGGAGCAAAGAGGCAAGCTGTGAAGGGCATATGAATGAGTATTGGATGATGCTGGTAATATGCTTGCATTTTACTGAAAAACCTGAAGAAAAAAAAAGGAAGGCAACAGAAAGCATATTCATCACTGTGCTTTCTTTTGTGGTTGGTTTGTTTGCTTTTTGGTTTTGCTTGCTTGTTTGTTTGTTTGTCTTGAGCTTCATTCTGAATCAGTGGCCAAAGTGAAATTTTCTTAGATACTCTCCTGTCAACTAAGAATCCTGAGCCCCTTATTGCATAGCAGTAAATATAACTCATTAACCAGAAGCTCCTGAACAAATCTTAAACCAACATAGACCAAATAGCAAGTTCTTTCTTGCCTCACATTCTCTTTTCGTTTTCTGAACCATAGAGGACTTGTGTTCTCTAGTTCCTGTATACTGTTTTTGCATAAATAATTATCATACTTTTAATAGTTTGAGGCAAATAAAGTATTTACTATCTTACTATTCCACTGTGTCAGAAGCTAAGATGGCTCCAAGATAGACCTTTTTTTTCCTAGATGCTCACTTACCTTTTTTCATTAGGATTATGTTCAGTTGGAGCTTTAAAGACTTCCCCCAGCCCTCTTGGGATCATACCTAGACATTAGGCTAGGTGCAGTTCATTGCACAGAGACTTTGTGATAGTCATATGTATGCAAAATTCACTTTTTCAAAGCCAGGCAGGAAGAAATCGCTTGACAAGAATAAAATGTTTGTTTTAGGAGCCTCCATTATGCAAATTATGTCTACATACAAGAATGTCCCTTTTACTAAAGTCACCTGATTATGCACAAATAGAGACAGTCTCATTCATTCCTTTTGTAATTCCAATATATTTCCCATTTTTGTTTTCAGTTATTACAAAAGGCTTATAACACTGCTGAATAAAAATGTCAGAGATATTATTTTTATTTTGGTTCTTATTTTTCACTTTTGAAATCAAATAGAAATATTTTCTTTAAAATTTATTCTTTGAAAATTTCACACATGTACATTGTTGATTATATTCCTTTCCTCCAGATTCCCTCCCTTCCCCCCCCCCACTACACATCTCCCTTCCAACTTCATGCTCTATTCTTTCTTGCAATTTGATGAATCCAGTTAAGTTTTGTCTCTTATTGGTATGGGGTCTACTGGGGAGTGCAGTGCAACCTACTGGTTGTCACAAATCCTAACTTCCACTCCCTCATTAGCCACCAATTTTCAAGAGCTCCTCAGCTAGAGGTAGGGCCTTTAAACCCTGCTTTCTTCCATTTTAGAATTTCCAAATGCCTTGACCATACACAGTAGATTTTGTCCAGGTTACCACAAATTCTGTGAACTCAGATGTGCAGGAACTATGTCATGCTCAGGGAATTGCATTTCACAGCAGTTCCCATCATTGAGTACTTCTTTCTATCTCCCTCTTCTGCATTGTTTCTGGGATTTGTGAAGAAAATATTGGTGTATATGTCCTATCTACAACTGAGCACTCTTTACCATACTCTCAGTACTCTGAAAAGTTATGATACTTGTAAGTAATCACTACCCACTGAAATTTGAAACTTCCACAAGAGAAGCTGAGAAGACAAATCCAGGGATATATACACAAATATGCAGAATCCAGTTTGACAAAATAGCCATTAGAAAATATCCATTGCATCTCCCATTGTCTATATGACTTCTACCGTCATAAGTTTTGACAATTTTCACAGCATTAGGTGCAAAACTCTGCTAGCTCATTAGCAAATTTAAACTTTAGTTTTAAAGGAGTTTGAAAGAAGTACTCTACATGAATGAGCAATGCTAATGTTACTCCCAGAAGACATGTGTTATTAAATGAAAATCTATGTGTGTCCTTATGATTATTGATTGAGAAGTTTCCAGAGGTACCCAGACAACACAAGCTATTGCCTTTGCTCTTGGTTGCCTGCCATACTAGATAGTAAGCATATATTGCTAAAGATATGACATAGAAATCAATCTTGCATTGGCTACAAGACATTCTTCCTGCTGCAGTTTTCACACTGCTAGAAGTTGCTGTATAAGCTGCTAAAACACATCGATTTGTCTTATCTAATATTAGACCCTGCAAACTTTTATACCAATCTGCCATGCAGTATATGTGCCCACTAATGCATAATGGCATAGCTGTCATGGTGATAAACAGCCACTCTCTTCATTTGACATAAAATATTTTTCAATATTTAGTATGCTATATTGTGAAATAAAAGTATTAATTAAAAGTATGTTAATATTAGAAAGTTAGAAAGTTATTTTGCATTGGTAATTAATTAGAAGTATGATTTTTAAATTTTCAATAAATTTTTATTTTTAGCATGAAAGTTGTATTTATGCACTGACCTGTAATATTTTGAGTATTGAACACATATTATTTCTTTAATAGTAAATATTATAGAAATAATATATGTCAATATTAAATAATTTTTTTCAATTTTGAGTGATCTATGTGTCCTAAGATAAACTCATCTTCAGATTTTACTTATTTGAAACAATCAATTATTTCTTGTATATAAAAATGTATTTTTTTTATGGTTTTCTTTTTCTCAAACTAGTAAATTCGGGTTTTTTTGTTTTGTTTTGTTTTGTTTTACGTTGTTGTAAATTCTGGTTTTAATAGCAAAATAAGTTAAACAAATTTAAGTAAGTGACATAAATAAAAACTATAAAATAATGACAAAATAAATTGAAGATGACAAAATTGGTGAAAAGACACACCCATATGCACTTTCATGTTCACATTAAATTTGTTAAAATGTCCTCTCTGTTTAGTGTGATTTAGATATCTAATGTGATCGCCACCAATGAAGCCACAAAATATTCCTAATAGAAAAACGATCTCAATAAAACAATACAATTAGAAATATCAAAATTCCTGATTTAAAGAGATTCTTTCAGGATCCAGTAACCAAAATAGCAGCACTTTAGCATAAGCCCTGACACACAATATGAACAGATTTTAAATAAAACTTAGGCGTGATTGATCTATACCCAACTGGTATCTACTGTATATACTACAGAACTTAAAGTCTATTAAACAAATAGTGATGGGAAAATTGAAGGCCCATGTGAAAAATATCTAAGGCTGGCCTCTATCTTAAACAATTCACACAAACCGACTCAAAATGAATTAAAATCTTAAACTATAAAGCTACATGTAAAGACATAGCTGAAGGATTTTTTAATATATCACCATAGGCAGGTGATTTTTAAGACTCTCAAAGTATAGGCAAAGAAGGAGAAAAGTAAATGGAATGATGTTGAACTGAACACTTTACCATAGCAAAGGGAAGAGTCAACACAGGAAAAAAAAACAACCTACTGGATTTGGAGATATTTGCAAGCTTTTCATCTAAGAAGGGATGAACTTCTAGAATACAAAGGAGTTTTAAAACTCAGCCACAACCTGAATACTATCATTTAAAGACAAGCCAAAGATCTCAGTACATAATTCTGAAATGAACACAACAAATGGTCAGTTAGCACATGAAAATATGCTTAACTTGTTTAATCATTGGATAAATGGAATTCAAAATTGCTGTAAGATATCATCTTACCTAGCTATTCACAACAAGTAAATAATAATAAAATGCTTTCCAAATGACGGAGTAAATGAAGCCCATATTTATCCGTGGAGACGTCCTTTGAACTGGATAGAGGTTCTTGAAATATTTCAAATTAAAACTAACAAATGATCTAGTATACTACTGCTCAGGTTTCTGTACTAGAAACCTTTGTGACAGTGGGACAAAATATCTAACAAAAATAGCTTACAAGAAGAATGGTTTAGCTTGAATCCTGACTTAACAGTGTTTCAGTCCAACATACCAATGACATTATAGAATATTTATGAAGAGGGGAGTCTGTTGCAAAGATGCTTACATCATGCCACACTTGGAAGCAGAAAGAGTATGGTTGGGAGCAGGGGAAGGTGTTTACTTGTCAAAACCCACAGTTAAAGGAAAGGGGTTTACCCTTTGAAACTCACCATTAACTAATATCCATGTCCTTTGGTTTCAATGTCTTTCTGCTTTTTGTTCTGTCTGTTCTGTTGCTAACAGTGGTGACTATACTGTTATCAGTCTTTTTCTTGACACAAGCCAATGGAGGTAAATGATCATGGTCTAAATCTTCTAAAAACCATAAAAGCCAGATACACTAATTCATGACTCTAGTCCCACATTTGGAGAACAGAAGCAGGAAGATCATGAACATCTAACTGAAAAACAATGCACACACAAATACACACACATACACACACACAGAGGTACACATGCTCACACACACACACACCACATACCATATACACATGTGTATGTATCATAAATCTATCATAGATAGATAGATAGATAGATAGATAGATAGATAGATAGATAGACAGACAGATAGATAGATAGATAGATATTATGTATATAATTTATATTTTATATTTGAGGGGGGAATTCTTATGCAAAATTTATAATTTCAATAATTATTAGGCTGAATCAGTAATATTTCAAGAACAGACTAGCTTGGGAAACTTAGTGAATTTGCAGTCTCAAAAAAAAAAGAGAAAAGGTTTCAGGTTTCAGAAACTAAGTAGGGCCAAAAGGTGTTCAGATTCCTGTGGATGGATGATGACACGGAAGTCCACCTGTGGACTTTAGGTTCACAAAGTGAGGCCTGAAGTTTAATATTTTTTCCATGAACTGTTGAAGTTCTTTGCTTACTGAGCCAACCATGTATCTGGCAAGAGATACTAGAAACACTAGAAGTTTCCCAGCATTTTGCTGTCTGATGAATCTACTCTCCTGTTTTATGTGTCCTCATCTGAAGAATATATAAAGAGTTGTGATACCAATAAATATGCTGGCTTGGGTCATCACTCTTTCAGCTCTCCTGATCCCAGCTTTGACTCCTTTCTTTTTTTATCCCTGGTTCTCCTAGTTCAAGTCCTAGCATGAACCCCAGAAGAACATTAGGTCTGGCTCACTCAGGATATAATTTACCAATAACACACTTAACCTAGCATGTGGCCATGTTCTAGGTTCAGTTTAGAGTGCCATTACTTATTGACTGATTAATTAATTAACCAATAGACATCATGGTCCTAAAAGAGGACAGAAAACTACAAAATAGCCATACTCATTTAATAGTAAATTGATCTATGCCAATTTCCAGGTATACATAAGAAAATGAACTTTCCTGATGAAATACATTAGGAAAAATAGGGATTCACACACAAAGCATAAAACTACTAAACATCACATTAAGCAAGTTCAATGTGGTTTAAAGTCTTATATATAATGCTTGAAAACAGAGCAGCGCCTAGTGCAATATTGTCTCACCAATAATTTTTCAACCTTGAGTGCTCTAGGGAATAATAACATAAATAGATATGAGATTACACAAGCTAAATTTTTCTGCAAAAAAAAAAAAGGAAACAACAGGATGAAAATACAGCCTGTAAAGTGCTATAAAAAATGTCAATGCATTTAAGATCCTATGAGTCATTTACTAACAGAGAAACCATTCTATTAAGAACAGGCTAAAGGTCTAAATGCCTCTATCAAAAGAGAAAGCATAGAAAATGGATGAGACCTCAATACCATTAATCATTAGGGAAGTATAAATGAAACCCACAGTGAAATACAGCTTTCACACCCATCAGTCTAGCTTGTATAAAACTGGTAAGAGTTGGCAAGGATATGGAGGATGGGGAGTCTCGGCGTGTTGAAAATATAAACTGATAGCGCATTATGGAACTTTCTGTATATGGCCAAAACATTGAGTTACGTAAGGGTTCAGCAGCCCTACTGCTGAATGTATGTCTAAAGGATGTGCAGTCAAAATATCAAAGGGATTGCTGTGCTCCTCACTCCTTTGTACCACACAGCATTTACAAGAGTCACGGTATGCAACCAACCCAAAGCTCACCATCAATGAATGGCTAAAAGCACATGCATATACAGTAGAATACTTTTGGCTTTTATGAAATAGAATTGTGCTTTTGTTAGCATGGGTGAACAGAGAGTAATTAGGGATGGTGCAGAGATGTTAACAAAACACATAGCTCTTCAATCCAGATAAGTAAACATGAGTGACCCAAGCTACCACTCTACCACGTCCAACTAACCAGTCAATGAGCATACTGGGGTTGCTTACAGGAAATGCAAGTGAAAGGGTACGTACATGTGGCACAAGAGGTTCAGCGTCAGCTGTACCTCAAAAACCCCACCCAAAATTAGGTCATCCACACACAGAAGTTGCATCTCTGGAGTTCTCTGCACGTGGTGAAGAAAATTTGACAAGAAAGTTCTCCTCTCTACCAGGGAATTTTTGAGTGGCCTTGAGAACAGAAGGAACCTTGTAAAAATTATAAGTGTCATGGACTCTCTGAGGCTTGTGAGTGTTTTATTTTCTAATCTCAGATATCTCTTTGTAGGATTGAGTGTTTAAATTCTAAAGACGTTATTAAAAATCAAGTGGTAGGTTATTCCGTTAGCTTGATTCGTCCTCCAAAAACCAATCACCTAATTATATTATTCACCCTTCCATAAGTAAATAGATTGAGTACTGGTAAATAAAATAATGTTAAAAAATAAACTTAAGGAGCTAGAGACCACCAAAATATTCATATATGTTTATTTAATTTCTTGAGAATAAAACTGATTTAAAGAAAAATGTGATTCAAATTGTTTTTGAAGTTTAATCTTATATAAGGGGACTGATATGATGGTAAACATATAATTTCAGATCATAGTAGAGAGACAGGAAGATTGTACAGTTTTATAGTAGAATATCCCTCAGGAAGAAATAACAAAAAGGAAAAAGGAAAGTTCTTGGAATATAAGCATGGGGCCTCCAAGTTCAGGGCTCTAGCATTCATATAAAAGCCACATGAAGTGACACACTTGCGACCTGAGGGAGATATGGAGGGGTTCACTGGACCATCTGACTGATTGAAATGGTTCACTCTAGGTTTGATGAAAGATTACTGTCTCAGAAATAAGATGGAGTTAAGGAATGAGAATGAAACTCCAGAGTCCATCTGTAAGGTGAAAGGTAAGTCAGGGTCCAAAAGCAGGGAAAGCAGGGACCAAGCTGAGCTGAAGCCCCAGAGCTCGTCGGGGAAGACCTCTGCTAGTTGTTTGTTGATATAAACACCAAGCATCAGCTGGAAGATCCATGTGGAGCTCTGCCAGTGTCAGGTGTTCATTGCTTTAGGGGGTGCAGATTGAGGGAGCTACACTCTTTCCTTCGTCAAGCATGTCTACTATGATTTTAATACAACCATGGGCCCCGACAGTATTAATTCACCCTCATAAATGTAAAGCTACCACCCTTTCTACTTCTAGGAATAAGTCATTTGTCAATCTGTGCCACATGGGTTTTGCCAGACAGGTAGTGTGTTTTGTTGGTCTACCGAAGAGCCATAGTTATTCCCCTCCTCAAAAATGACGTCAAAGGCTGCTTGTAAAATAGTCTCCCAGTTTTAGGGCATAGCCTAAAAACTTGCTGTTGTATATAATAAAATACAAAAGGCATAGTCTGTTCTCAAAAGATATCAAGTGAGGATAAATTGTTACCCTCTACCTGCCACATATACACACATATACACATATACACATATACACATATACACATATACACAGGTAAGTGTACTCACTTGTACACATTTGAATGTATATGCATACTTGGAGCACACAGAGGAACTGGAGAGAGGAGAGAACAGGAGAAAAGGAGAGAGGGGGGACAGAGAGATTTCAGCATATTAATGGTGCTTTGTTTTCATAGCTATTGTCTACTTTGTTCACAGAGGACATCTAGAAATGTAGGTAATTCAATTTCTAACTTCATCTCAGGGCAAAGAGACCAGAGCCTGCGCTTGGCGAGGTGACTTATTTCAGAGCACTTGGGCAATCTGCAATGCAGCCTAATCTTAAAACGGTATCATCTAACTGCTGGCTCAGTGTGTTTTCACTCTGGTCTACTGTACTGTAAGTAGTGCATTTGAGTAATTTTTTCCTTTATATTAATTTTCTAAATGCACTTGGGGGAAACTAAGATGTGCAAGAGCATTTAAAAAAGGAATTGGAAAAATGAAAGTCAGGAGGGCAAGCCCTAAAGCACAATACACCAATTCAGAGAAATGAAGGGCAGGTCTAGCATGGCTCAGGGGCAAGCAGGGGAGAACATGAAATACCAGCATTGAGGTCAGGCTTAAGAGAACAAATGCCTGTGAGGTTGATTCCCCATTATTATTGTTATTCAAACAAAGACCCACAGCTGCTACCCTGACCTTTGGCCTAAACCACAGGCTTCTGTAGTGAATTCCTCTCAAAGCGTTCTTCTTAAGCAACATTTTGAAATGAATAAAAGATAAAAAAAAAATGACAAATGTGTGGAGCTCCTTTGCTCACTAGTGAGTTTGTAGCTTAATAACTTAATAGCTTCAGTTCCCAACTTCCCTCTTGAGAATATTAAATAATAACAAAGCAAGATAAAACACCACTTGCTGCAGTTCCGAAATACAAGCGGAGGTATTTCGTTTTTGTTTTGTTTTGGTTTGGTTTTTTTGTTTTTGTTTTGTAAGAGCTTCCCTGGCTCACTCAGAAAGGATTGATGGAGGTAGGAGGAAACAGTTGGGAAGAAAGCTGAAAATTTCATTGTCATTTCTAACATCAGACACTCTTCCTGAGCACTTGCAATGCAAGTCTCAGAAGACTTTGGTAAAGCAAGTATTTCTCCCCTTAAGCGGCTTTGGCAAATGTGTTGCACAAGCTGATATCCAGCCTGCCACCTGTTTCTGTAAGTAAAGGGTTTCATTTCTATTAACTGACGCATGATCCATGGGTGCTTTTGATTTACAATGGTTACAAGGATCTTAAGCTAGCTTCCCCTCTGTTCTCTGGCCCTTGTGATTTCTGTTGAAAAAAAAAAATTAAAGAGACACACAGAGTGCTGAAGATAAGAGTTTATCACAGCATAAAATAGGGCATCTGTAAGAGATGATATTGAGAAATGGCCAAAGAGACTAGTGTGGAGAAAAATAGTTTCATAGGTTGAGTATGGACAATTGTCAGAAAGAGTATCTTACGGGTGTCCTCTTTCCAGAGATGCCACTGTAAAAGGGAATATTCTCAAGAATAGAGTGGGCAGTGCTTATAGAGATTATTGTGCAGCTATGCAAGCCTTAAAAAAAAAAAAAAAAAACATATAAATGTAGCTATCCCAGTAAGTAATAAAGAATGAAATAGGTTGAAATTTTCCACTTTACCTATAGTTAAGAATAGTGTGCTTCACACTGGCAAGGATATGGCGCAAAGGGAATAATCCTCCATTGCTGTGGGAGTGCAAAATTTTACAACCACTTCACAAATGAATTTGGCATTTTCTCAGAAAACTGAGAAGAGTTTTACCTCAAGGCCCAGCTGTACTACTCCTGGACATATGTCCAAAAGATGCTCCAAATTCTCACAAAGACTCTTGCTCAACTATGTTCATAGCAGCTTTATATGTAATAGCCAGAAACTGGAAATAACCTAGATGCCCTTCAATTGAAGAATAAATAAAGAAATTGTGGTAAATTTATAGCGCAGAATACTGTTCACAAATTAAAAACAGAAACATCAAAAATTTTACAGCCAAATTGATGGAACTTGAGACTATCATCCTGAATGAGGTATCCCAGTCCCAAAAGGACATGTATGGTATGTACTCATTTATAAGTGGACATTAGCCATAAAATTCAGGTACCATGTTATACTATACAGACCAAAAAAGTTAAACAAGAAGGAGTCCCAAGTGAGAAAGCTTGAATTTCACTTAGAAGGGAGAATAAAATAGTCATAAGAAGCAGATGGATGGAGGGATCCAGGAGGAAGGGGGATGGAGAGAGGAATGGGGGATTTGGGATCAGGTGTGGGTAAGAACCAGAGAAATGACTAGATGGCCATGGAAATGAATGGAAATGGGGTTAGGAGGTACATGGCATTTTCAGGACAAAACAGAGACCTGGGATAAGGGAGGTGCTCAAGAATCAATAGGGGTGTGACACTAGGGATGTGGAACTAGATGAGGGTACCTTTTGTAGCCAGGACAAAACCTCAGTAAAAGGAAGGAGACACAAACCCACCCACAAAACATGCATCCCAAAATTTATCCTCTCTAAAAGTAAGATTGATACAGGGAAGGGAACAGAAACTGAAGAAATGGCCATGCAATAACGGGCCCAATTTGATACCCATTCAATGGTCAAGAACCGATCCCTGACACTATTAATGATACTTTGTTATGCATCAAACAGAGTATGTTGTCCTCTGAGAAGCTCCACCCAGCAGCTGACTCATATAGACAGGCAGATATAGACACCCACCGCCAAACAGCAGATAGAGCTTGAGGAGCCTTATGGAAGAATAAGAGGAAGGATTACAGCCTCATAGGGGATAGAAACTTCACAGAAAGACCAACAGAATTAACTAACCTGGACTCTTGGGAATTTTAGAGTCTGGACCACCAACCAAAGAATATACATGGACTGGACCTAGGCCTCCCTGCTCATATGTAGCCGATGTAAAGTGTTATTTTCATGTGAGTTCTGAACAACTGGAACAGGTCAGGGGTGTGTGGGGCTATCCTAAAAGATGTTGCTTGTATGTGGGATATGTTCTTCTAGCTGGGCTGTCTTGTCTGGCCTCAGTAGGAGATGAAGTGTCTAGCCTCACAGAGACTTGAATTGCCAGGGTAAGGATACTCAGGTGGGCACCTGCTTAGAGGAGGAGGGGAGGGGGCATGGGGAAAGAATTATGGGAGGGAGTGACCAGGAGGGGACAGTGAGCAGGATGAAAGTGAATAAGTAAAATCATTTAATTAAATTAAAGCCAAAAAAGAGAATACTAATAGCATGGTTCTATAATCATTCTTACTCCCTGTATCAGCTAAACCCAATTATTTCTTTACCAAATTGTTCTAGCCTTGTTGTTCTGACTTCTGTAAATATCCCTGCCTCAGAGAAACTTTTGTTCAAGGCCCTTAGTCACATATGAAACTTCAAGTCCATTAATGACAGAAAATGTCAAAAATGATGCTTAATAGCCTGTAATATAAAAACTGTAGACTGAAACCCAACCTTTTACAATGTTAGCTCAACTGGGGCCACCAACAACAAAAAAAGTTGAGATCTTTTACTCTCTAAGTGGTGCTTGGTTTCTTCATGATCTTATTTCCACAATACAAGGTCTGGTATTTCTATATTTGCTGAGTTCCCCACCCCTGTTTTTGTGGAATTGACCAATCACACCATACTGTGAAGCCAGTGCTCCCAATGTGAACAGATGTCATTGCTTGTGCGAGGCATAAAAAAACAGGAGCCACATTGGCTGGGTAGGCTCAAACCAATTCGATTTTGTTTGTGGTGCAAACTTTTTACAAAAAAACAAACAAAAAAAAACCAAAAAAAAAACAAAAAAACAAAACAACAACAACAAAAAAACCTTGCCAAGACACTTTCATTTTGTGTGTTTTCCTTTGGACAACACTGAGATTATAATTCTTTGTTTCTAACACCTATGTGATTAAATAGACTTTATATAATTTTCTGAGTGTTTTCCTGATATGACTGACAAATTTACATGGGCCAACACTTACGAGAGGGGGCCATTGGTACAATTTTTAGAAAGATATACTCTACAAAATGTAAAACCCTGATATTTGGAGCATTTCAAAAAGTCATATCTTCAGCCTAGGTCAAACGTGAAACTCTGATTTCCATTCATTTGCATAGTGCACAGAACTAAAGAATTTTAGATCCTGGCTTCACAGATTTCTAATAACAAAGAAGAGACAGTCTACGCTTGTTATTTTAATGTCTACCTGACACAATCTAGGGATATCTGGGAACAGCAAAACTCAACTGAGAAAATATCTGCAAAGATTGGCCAGTAGACCAGACTATGAGGCACTTAGTAGGGGAATGATTGATCAAGGAGGTATAAGCAGTGTGGGTGTTCCCACTCCTGGGCAAATGATCTGGGTAGGGTAAGAACGCAGACTGAGCAAGCCATTGGACAAACCAGAAAGCAGCATTCCTCCATGGCCTCTGCATCAGTTCTGGCCTCCAACTTTCTGTTCTATCTTTCCTACATGATGGGCTATTACACAAAACTGCAAGACATAATAGACCTCCTTTTTCCCAAGTTGCTTTTGGTTATGGTGTTTATCATGATGGTTGTAAATGGCCAGGGCAAAGTCTTTCCTCAATCACTTCCAAGTCTACTGATGTCTTGCAAGCTATTCAACATAATTTTTGGCTAAATGTAAAAGAAGCAAGATCCTCAAAGCCTTATTTATCCTCTGTCTACCTAGAGCTGTGAATCAGAAAATTACTGTAAAGTCCTATGCAGGAACATTGAGATGGGCGGGGCGGGGGGAGGGAATATTGTGTTCAAGATTAAATAACTCTTACTTCCTTGAAAACACACTGGTCTCTTATTTTCTCAGTTTGGTGAGAGCAAAACATAAAGATGACTTCAAGGCAAGGGAAGTGCAATTCTTAAAATCAACTCTTTCATATGTAGTTTTGTCTTTGGGAATCTGCAGCTACAATGGAGGAACATTAATAAAGATAGCAGTTTCCTCATATTTACTGTGAATTTACCTCATGTTCAGCAGTAAACACTGTTGATAGTTTTGGTCCATAGATGAGGAAGGAAATATTGATATATGCCAAGTGTATCCTTTACCATCCGTTCAAAGATTTGTCCTTTAGTGAGAAAATATGCTTACTTTCAAAGGATTTCCTTTCAAACATGATACTACTCGGTGTGTTTTGCTTTGCTCTGATTTCCCATCACTCTTTCCTGGATTAAGGGGTGAACAAAGGTGCTGGTTTCAGTCCAGAAAGAGCAAAAAGGCTTAATAGGCAAGAGGAAACATCTGGCCACTGAGATGTGAATCTGTGAACCAAAGGTAGGTCACTTACAATAGTTTTCTTGATAATATTTTCTTTGCATCCTAGATAACTTGAAAATAGTTTGGAAGGTTTTGTTTTGCTTTTCACCAGATGGCAGAGTCAAAATAATCATGAGCTTATCACATTGAGAAGTTGTTTTTAAAGGGAAAGTTAGCAATTTAGGGGCAAAGGTCTACAATCTACTGTCTTCCTCATTAACTGTGTGACTGATAGAGCACAGGAGGATACGTGATTGTTTCAGTGTCTTTGGCCACCATTTGTCCAATAGGTAATTATGAGCATCAAAATACCTAAGGCATTCACATGCAAATTAAAGCTTTTAGAAACTCATTAAGAAAAAAATTAGAGGTATTATTCTAAAGTGATAGTGCGAACTAATAATAAAAAGATGACCAGTTGAAAAACCCTGTTGAAATAGAAAAAGGCTTTCTTGTATTTTTTGAGGAAAATCTTTCAAATCAAGATGGCTCTAAGAAGACAAAGCATGATCACAGAAAATCATCTTACACATCAAACTACAGATAATGTTTGTCCAGAGAAAATTACACTAGTCAAGATCTGGAGGAGAAGGCAAATGGGGACCTCTGTCAATTTCCTCTTAGTAGTGATTTCTTAGTGCATTTATCCATGACTAGTTAGCTTACCTATGCATCCCTCTAGCAACTCATTTAAGGATTTTAAACTCGGCTCTTATCCCCACATCCTTCTACATTTTTAAAAAACAAGGACATTTTCTATTTATGATGTCTCAGTGGAGTATTCTTTTCTCTTAATAAGCCCTGTTTATTTGGCAAGAAAATTGGTTTCTTTTGCCATCTAAAACTCTTCAAATATATTCTTATTTGGCCAGGCATAGTTACAATGAGTCTGGCCAAATAGCTTATCATATTTTCCTCTACTGCAGTCATGTCCTGTGTTTGATTTCAGTCCCTTCTCTTTCTGCAGTACTTCCCTTGGAGCCCTCTTGCTCAGTGGTTTTCTGTGCTTGCACAGGGTGGCACAGCAGGAGATGACCTTCCTGCATTGTCACTGAATGGTTGGCCATTCTCTTGCACTACATCAGACCACAAAAGTTATTTCTGAGAAAAGCAGTGAATTCTAAACACTTGGAATGAAACAGAGATTCAGTAACTTATTCCTGATCAGCAGGAATGCAAACACTTACCCAATGTATACCAAAGTGTTAAACTGTCTTGAGAAATCAGGAGATGTCTGAACAGATTGACATTAATAAATTTTTGCCATAAAGTGTTTTTCATATACATATCAATCTGAATAAAATATAAGTTAAGTATATAAATTATGCACAATGAAAGATATTCCAAACAAGTAATGAAATAGAATAAATAAAGGGGAATAAGAAGGTTCTAGGGTTCTATCAACTATGCTGAACTTAAAGTCTCTCTTCCCTCTGTTTGCAAGAAGGACAAACATATTGCATGTGATTTCTTTCCTATGATTTTTGGCACGGAGATTTTGTGACTATCTTTCTACTTTTAAGTTCCTAATTTATACAGATGAGAATGACCTCATCTGAAGCATCTTCTAGAATAATACCGATTGTAAGAAAAATGCAAATTACATTCTCTAGACTGCTAGAGCTATGGGAAATACTTAATAGCTAGTTCAATGGATTCCAAACCCTTTTATGTGACATCATACTTGGGAATCAGAGTGCTCTTATAAAACGCTATTATATGGAAGTTTTGAACTGTATTTAATTCATTCACATAAAATCAGAACATATTTATCATGATAAAATGAGAGTCTAGTACATGAAGGCAATGAGAATGGCAAACTATGGTGCTGGAAATGGTTTACAAAGTGTCTATAGGGATACTTGCTTCTCCAAGATCATCCTGCTACTGTCACTGTTGATATCTGCTTACATACATGATAGATACTTATTTCATCTTTTATTGGTACTTATCAGGAGCTAGGTAACACCAAGAGGAAGAAATTAGATACATCCTCACACTAGAAAAAATTCTAAAGGCTGAGTGAGTTTTCTCTGTCTACTTGTGAAAAAAATGTTGATGGATAAATAGCATGATCCTGTCACTAAGGTTTCATACATGCCAACTTTTATTTGGGAATATGATAATTATTTTAAACTTTTATTTATTGCAAAAATAAATAAATAAATAAGTAAAACGAATTTCAGCCTAGCTTATAGTTTATGAAAAATACTTTTTCTGGTTTTTTTCTCTGGAACTTTAAAGAATCAAAGAAAATACTTAAAGATTCTGAAAAAATAAGCAGTAGCAATATTACCCAGCCTCATAGATGGGCTTTAGTCAGTTACCACAGATGAACTCTAGTGACACAGTGGCATAGGACAGTAAGGTTAACATTGTCAGAGGATATGACAGGGGAGGCTCAATATTTCTGAAAATATATTAAGTGTGAAAGAAAAAGCAATACAAAGGTCAGAGATGTGCTGTGGTTTTGAAATATCTATAGAATAGGCACCAAGATTCTTAAAGGAGTTTTAGTAGCAGAGTCATGATTGCATTCCATCTATTCCATGTTTCTGTTGAACTGTCCTTGAAGACCCAATGAGCTAGATATATGGCTAATAATGATGATGGTAGATCTATATACACAATACTATGCATAAATACACAAAAAACCACCTGTCTGGTTTTCCTTTGAGACCGGATCTTTTAATGAAGCACATACTAGCACAGAACATAGAATGATTTATGTCTTGTTCACCTGAGTGCTGAGATTACAAGTATGTGCCTCCATCGCTAGTTATGTTGAGATTATAATATAGGTACATTAATTCCCCCTCCATTTTCCTCCCAAGAAATCCTGCTTTATACCTCTCTTTCCTCTCCTTCAAAGTCATGGTCTGTTTTACTTTAACTGTTGTTGCAAACATTCACACACACATACATAATCTTATTCCCAAATATATAAATACAGCTTGCTCAGTGTGTACAATATATGCATATGTGTATTCATATATATACATATACATATATATATACAGAGAGAGAGAGAGAGAGAGGAGACGGAGAGTAAATTATATAGTAGTGAATGTTACCACAACTGTAGACACAATACACATTTGTTTGTCCTGTAAGTTTGTTTGGCAGGAGCAGAGAAATGTCTTGTATTGAATAAAGTTACCTTAGTGTCATAATATTAAATAGTACTGTATTTAAGTGCATATACATCCACATACACACATACAAAGACAAAACAAAGTAGTATTACAGTAGATGAAATGAAGATATAGATGAGTTAAAAAGATTATATTTTCTCCTAAACCCTGGAAATAGGGCAAGCCTTAATGAGTCAGACTTATTAAGCCTATGCATCTGTGAAATAGTCTCAGAGAACTTTTATTTATGATGAAAGTAAATGTGATGGCAGTGATTCCAGGGTTACATAGTTATGACTGAGAGGATTCTTTTTTCTTTTTCTTCTAGTACAGATATCATGTTTATCTATCAAAGACACCTGAGATTTCAGTCATCTTGTGTTCATGTTATTGACCATCAGTTGCCTGAGCACTCAGAACTCATCAACAGTTCTTTCCTATGTAACTGTTTTACTCACCACCTAAACTAAGAAATGTTGAGATTTGGGATGGATATTGCCAATTCTGTATTATTCCTCGATGGAATTTAAATATTCCATTCTTTCCTCTGTACTCACACTCTGTCCTGAGACCTAAAGGGTAAACAATAGTGCTCCTAAAATGAAAGACTATAGCAGACTTTTGAAACCTCTTTGCCTTCTCAGTTCCTTGGCAAACTGACATATACCCAAGAGTTGATTATCACCTCAAGGAAAGAAATAAGCATGTGCTGACCTCTGACCACAGGACAAAACAAAATGTGGACCAGATATTGTATAAACCTCAATCCTGGACCTATGTAGGCTACATGCATAGAAAATGCATGGACTTGCTTGTATGGTTTTGTGGTATCTTTGAAATGTTCTTTAGGATACATAGTTGATACGTATGTGCCATGTTTTCTGAATTCTAGAATTATAAAAGCATTTACCACTATATGTTTGGAAATGTGCATTTATAAGCCAGGGCAGTTCCTAATTTCATTTACAATGTTTGCCCTTTAATGAATCAACTAGGGAAAATTGCTTTAAAGTTTTATAATATTAAAAATAAATAAATCAGCTTTTCTTTTGATCATGTATTACTGGAATCAACTCCCTAATATTTTGTTAAAGTTTGTATAAGTATGCTTATATGTTCATAAGCAAAACTGAAACTCAGGTGCCATTTTCTGTATTTTTTATAGTTTGATATGAAAATTATCTCCATTTTAAGAAAAGAAACAGGCAAATTGTTCATCTCTTAGTTCTCTGGCACACTATCTATATTCAGAATTAACTCTAATATTTAATACTTCCTGAATCATGAGTATTACTATTCTCTGAGAAACTTGTCATTTCTTTCTGAGTAGGTTCAGCCATTTTTCCTTTGAGAATTAACGTGTTCTTTCCATAATAGTTATTCAATTTAGACAAAGAAGAAGCGTTAATTGTAGCCATTCTTATTCTTCATCCCTGACTACCTCTATTTTTGTTCTATTTCTTCTCTGACAGTCCTTTCTCTTTCTTTATGTTCCCATCAGAGATATCCCTTTTGTGTAACTGTCTGCACTGATACAGTTCCAATTTTCTCTCTTACAGAAATCTCAAGGACCCATGGGAATGGTGCACATCAGGGTTCAGGAAATGGCCTTTCAATATTTTCAAGAAGCCGAATGCTCCCTCTTACTAAAAAAGACCCATTACCCAATTTCTGAGTGTGCCTTGGAGGAATGTATGATGTCTTCTGTAAAATCATTTGACAGATATTCAAAGAACACTTCATATGCTCAGGTCCAAACCAGGCACTGAGTACAAAGTGCATACTGGCCTTATCCTCTTCTGCACCAAATTCTCACAATGGGATTTGTGATAGATTTTCCACAAGAAAACAATTAGAGCAGAAAGTCAATGAATAGCTATGAGGGAGAGAATCCAAAGCAGAGATTATCTAACTATTGAGGAACAAGAAGTTGTCACCAAGGAGTGAATTTGTATGGGACAATTATGAATAACTTAGTCTTTGCCGCAAAGTATCACACTTTTAACACTGAAGATGGCAGGACCTGTGAATTTCTGTGGACTTTGGTAAGGTAAATCAGTCTATTACCCTATCTAGAACTTATCAGATGTCTAAAGCTATTCTTAGTTATAATTTCTTCTTCAATCAGTTGATATAATATACATAATCATGAACAGTAGAAGATCAGTGCTGATCATGAAGATGGCTAGCATAGGAATCAGGAAGAACAATGTGTGTGACATCATCATAACTCTTGTTATAGAAGTGAAGCACGTTCTGTCTGATGAAAAAGGTAATAAAAGCATCAAAGAATGAGAGTTGAGATTGTACAAAGGATCAGAAGCCAGATGGTAAAAGTTGGTTGAAGGCTAAAACTAAACCTTACTCATGGTACAGTTCATAAGATGTGATGATGAAGATATCAGTATAGTCAACTCTCAAAAGAGATAGTGAAAAATATAAACTTGTTATGCCTCTGAATACATAAGTACCCTTGCATCTGCAGGCATTTTTCCCATCTTTTTGGTAGAATTGCCTGCAATTTTTATATCACATTCCAATCCCACATAGAAAGGTATCTCACAAACTTAAAGTCTTATGTGCTCCTCAGACTCTGTGTGACCCCAAGCTACAATATAAAATCTGTCAGCTTTGATGATTTGCAAAGTCTAAAATAGAAACACCTAATTCTTGTTGTTTTGATAAGAAAATAAAATGCTAAGAAAATACTTGTGGACAACTTTAAAGGCTAAAATTTTAAGTTCAGAACCTGTGGGTGGAAGAACTGGATGGCTCGGGGCAGAGGAGAAAACATTTTAAAAAATGGAAGTGAACTCATGAATTAGCAGTGGAACTTCAGCAAACTTGTATAATGGCTCTCTAAACTGGAGCTAACTCTGCAAGAAAACATTTGACTGGTAATGTAAACTGTAGAAAATTTGCATGTGAAATAGATCAGCTTATGACCTCAGTGCAGATGAGAACTGTGTTTCATCTAATTTTAAAGTTGAGCTCACTTGCAAAGAGTCAACAGCCCATAAGGCTAATAGAGAATGTTTCACTAAATAGTACATATAAAAACATTTCACAGGGAACTCCAACAGGGTCCAAGAATCTCCATCAGGGGCTCCTTTACTCTCTATAAGCATTAATCTTCCAGCTGCAAGCACTGTAAGAATGTAACTGATATTTATTTGCCATAAGAAACCAACTTGTGGTAGCTGAAATAGATTAGTATATTGTATCTTTACCCAAAAGGCTATGTGTGTAAATCTTGTTCCCTGGGGTTAGGCCTGAAATTCTGAAAAGATATAGATACTTTTTGTAGATGGGTTATAAAGGGAAGGGGAAAACTTAGGCCATGGGACTACTGTCTTCATGTTTCTTTGCAGATTTGGGTCCTGGCTCACAAAAGGAACACTTTGCTATCAGAGTACTAATCTCCTAATCTTAGAATAGAGCTATAAAATCATGTGTCCAAGAAATCTTTATCTCCTTGTATAATAACATAACTTCTTCGAGCAGTGCATTACAGTAAATAGAAGTTGAAGAATGCAAAGATCACCTGAAGATCCCTACATTTTACAAAAACCTCATATCTCGCTTATTTCTATATTTCTTCCCAGCATTAGAAGTGGTATTAGGACCAATAATTGTATGTGGATAAACTTTGAGTCACCTTGATATGTCTATATTATCATTTTAAGACAAAGTTAAATTTTTATCACATTGATTGAAATAAATGTGTGTGTGTGTGTCAGAATTCTTGTTGGAAATCTAATATAAATGTGATGAATGTATTTGATTATGAACATTTTGAGAAGTAACCATATCATGAAGTTTTAACTCTTCTACTGGGACTAGTTCCCTCATAAGAAGAAGCCAAAGAGAAAGCTAGCTGCCTTTGATTTTTATAAACACACGTGTGCGTGTGCGTGTGCGTGCGTGCGTGCATGCACACACACACACACACACACACTCAGAGAGAGAGACAGAGACAGAGATGGAGAAAGACAGAGAGACACAGAGAGAGACAGACAGACCCACACACATAGACAAACACACAGAGAGAGAGAGAGAGAGACAGAGAGAGAGAGAGAGAGAGAGAGAGAGAGAGAGAGAGAGAGAGAGAGAGAGAGAGAGAGAGAGAGAGAGACAGAGAGAGAGACAGAGAGAGAGCTTCAGTGAGACCATTCTACTTTATTGCTTAAAGGGTAGGGTATATATGGTTTTTGAAGATTACAGATGAGAAGGCCTGATGGGTCATAACACAGTACATAATTATGAGGCAAGAAGGGTTGTGTGAAACTTGTTACAGAATCATGCAGTGCTTTAAGGAAGCTTAATACAGGGTCATTCTCCAGTTAAAATCAGTCACCTGTGCTTAGCAGACACTTTCTAGAGAAGGTCATTGGAAAAGGGGAAGCCCTGCTAAAAAAAGGGAGTCGTCCATTTGCATGGAGCTCAGAAAGCTATCCAGACATGGTGGACTGCTACCTTAATAGCAGGGTCTTCCGATAGTTCCTTGACAGATAAAAGGGAGTAAGTTTATCCAGGCATGATATTGACATATGGCATTATATCAATTGGGTCTATGCAGTTTATGTGAAGGTCAACTGTCTTAAAATCCATAAGGTATTTCAATAAAATCCTTGTACAGAAAATTTCTTCCATCTATGCTAGTAATTATATTTATTCCAGTTATGTTTCCTGAAATAAAAAGAATTGAGATACCTATAACGGTAGCAAAGTATAATTTATTTTAAAATGCTTTGTCAACATCAAAACACAGTTAAATATTTTTTTTGTAAGTAAAAATGAATAACAGAGAAGAATTTTTTTCCATGACAGAGTGTAAGTTTTATATCTTAGGTCTAATCCCTAAAAAATTACACACACACACACACACACACACACACACACACACACACACACACACATCAGCACAAACTTCTAGATTCCTGGGTGTTCTAATAATGTCCTAATAGAATATATTTTCTTTCTCAGTATTAAACTGTGGGATGTAAGAGCTGAGAAATTCCAGTAAATTAGCAATTTACTCTGATCCATAAAGTTTTCAACCTTTAGAAGGTCAACAAACTCTAAATAAGTAGTTATAGTCATTTTTATTGTTCATTATTGGAAAATTTCTTATATATATACAATATATTTTGTTCCACCCTCATTCTCTTACTTCAACATCCCTGGGGAACCTCATACTCCTCTCTCTTCCAACTGTAGTTTCTCCTTTTAGCATATAGCCTACTGACTCTAATGAGAATTGTCTATAGGCAAATGGGAGTGGATAAATTGACTATAGCATAGTCAACTTACTCCTCAAAAAAAAAATAACTTTCCAAGAGCCATCAATGACCTCCAATCCTTCCTCAGCTAGGACTAGGGACTCAGGAGCCCCTCCTTCCTCATTCTAGATTATTTTCTTGCCAACTAGATTTTATGGAAGTCTTATGTAGGTAATCACAGATGCTATGAGTTCATATGTTTGGCAGCCATGTCTTGTCCAGAAGACAGCACTTCACAACATTCCTTCCCATCCTCAGTACATTTTTTAAGCTTCTCTTCTGAGATGTTCCCTGAGCCTTGGGAGACACAGCAGATGTAAATGTCTCACCTGCGACTGAACCTACACAGCACTTATTCACATCAATTTGAACAGTTGTGAGACTGTGCATCATCCACCACCCACATCAAGGAGATTCTCTGACCAATTTTGACAAGAACCAGAAGTCAGTTTGACATGATCATTTAGCAAAAACAGCACCTGTATGTTCTTTTTAGCATAAGCATAAACCAAAACGACATTATATCTTACTACAGAGATATCTGTACATTCATATTTGTACTATTCATAAGAGCTAAGAAATGGAATCAAGCTAGATGTCCATCTACTGAAAAATGGATCATGAAATATGATGCACATTGTACATAATTAAATAGTACTTGGCTGTAATAAAGATAAAATTATAAAATTTGTAGGTAAATAGATGTATCTATGAGCAAGTATTCTGAATGAATTATCTGGGTCCCAAAAGATAAACTCAACATGTTTTTCCTCATATTGCTATAGGAGCTTTAAATCTGTTGTTGTTTTGCATCGTTAACCTGGAGTGCATGTAGGACCTATGTAGGACCTAGGTATTTATAAACAGACTGTATTTATTAAGAGGTAGATTATAAATGAGATGATAGTAAGGAGAGGAATATTGAGGGCAGAAAATTTCAAACAGGTAAGCAGTGATGAAGATAGAAAATGAGAGAATAAGAGAAGGTGTAACAAAGATGAAGAGTGCATAAAAAACCAAAGTATGACCTATAATCTTGAATCTCAGGGTAAAAATATAATGAGGGCATTGCAAAACATACATGCTCTGGGTAATTTTGATTGTTATCATGACACAACCTGAAAAGATAGGACATCAGTCTAAGAATTTCTCTAATTGGATTGCTCTGTGTCTATTTGGTAGTGAATTATCTTGATTGATAACTGATTTAGAAGAGCCTAGCCTATGGTGAGTGGTGCCATCTCTAAGTAAGGGGTTCTGGGATGTGTAAAATGATAGCTGAATATAAACCAGTTAGTGAACCAAAGGAGTGTGTGCAGGAAGCACTTCTGTGTTCTTTTTACTTCAAGTTCCTGTCTTGAGTTCTCAACCTTATTCCCTCAATGATGGATTGTACCCTAGAAGTATAAGTGCAATAAACCATTCATTTCCCTACTTGCTTTTGGTAAAAGTGTCACGAGTTCTCATCATTTTGACCAGTTGTAAATCTCTGTGTTAACCATCATCAACTGCAAAATATGGCTTCTCTGATAAGATTGAAAGGAGAATATACCTATAGGTATAAGTGCAATATTTAAAAGGCAGCTTGCTAGCATAACCATTTAACAAAACACTGGAGGTTCAACCCTAGGGTCTGTGGCGTTCTTAGCCACAGGCTTCTGGCAAGATTTAAAGTAACAGTTAGTGCCTTCCTACAGTGCAGATCGAAATCAAGCCAGAAAGTATTTGGTTACTCCATAATGGTCATACCACTGTTGCCTGGCGGGATGGTGTTTTATGTAGCATGCAGGGTAATGGAATTACAATCCTAATAATAAATGTTCCACCATATATAACATAAATGAACCATAGAGGTTACTTTAAAATTTAAAAGATGTAAATTATTACATACCACATAAATATCCTCTTATTTAAAGTTGAAAACAAGTTTTCAAAATATATACTTACTTGCAATCGCATATATACATGAAAATCAAGATAATAATAGGGATTTAGAAAATGCAGAGTTACTTGAGGTATATAGGATATGAACAGACACCAAGAGACCCTATACAGTTGCTGTGAGTTTTCTTCCCTGAGTTATGAGTTCACAGAGTTTGTTTTATAAAAAATATTTCAGAATAACAGGTAATTTTAAAATATAACTGTTCCATGAGTCAACAATCACTTCATGGCCAAGAATAATAAACAATACAACTTTACCTGTTTCTTTGTGAGGAAAAGAAATCAGAAGGCCCATGTCTCTTAGGTAGTTATATATGTTAGAGTTAAAATGAAATGTTGATAGAAAGAAAAAGTTCTTGACCACTTGAGTCTTCTTTAATTAGATCAAGTGCAAGAAGACAAGCCAGGATTTTGGGGTTTCCTTGTGTCAGGCAGATGCTAGACAGACAGGAAGAAATACAAAGACACACAAAAAAGTCTAGTAGACTCTTGAAGATGCACGTGATTGGATTAGGGACCGAAAATCATCTGACACTAAAATATCCACGGTCTGCTTGACACTTAAATGCAAAGCCATAGATGGGCTCAGGTTATCGCATGTGGCAGGGATGGAAGAGGTAGAAGAAATGAAAATGAACAGTTCATGAAGGAGTCCCACATTACATTGGTATAAATAGGGAGTCTGGGAGACTAGCTTGACTCCTGATCCCATTGAATTTATGCTGTTAGCAAAGTTATTTTCTCTGCCTATGCCTAGTTTCATCTTGGGATGTCATTCTCACTTACAGAGGCTTATTGGAGCTCGACTGATAAAATATACCCAAATATACATTAGAAATTTAAGTATAAATGCCTAAAAAAGCAGAGAAATTTGTGTCATTTTGATGATTGAATACATTGAAGATTGAGCCAGGATAACGCACACTGGGATATCTCTGACATTTTTAAATAGCTATTGACTTATGTAAGTGGGCAAAAATGTTTATAAGACAGAGATATCAATCTGTCATTTATACATGCCTTTCACCTAGTTCATTAGCTGCTTGCATATTATGTTAGCACTGAAATAATTAATAAAATAATTACAAACAGTTTTAGTGCTGGCCCTTGTAACACAGAAGCCCAATGACTTCAGTTCCAAAGTTGGGACCCTTCCAACCACCCTAAGTGTAGATATTACTACAGGCTTTGTGAGACAAATATAATACAACCTTGTTTTAAAATTCACTGACTCATAAAACATATAAATAATAAACACTCAAAGTATGTAGCTACACTGGTGGCACATTCTCTCTTTTTCTTTCTTTCTTTCTTTCTTTCTTTCTTTCTTTCTTTCTTTCTTTCTTCCTTCCTTCCTTCCTTCCTTCCTTCCTTCCTTCCTTTCTTCCTTTCCTCCTCCTCCTCCTCCTCCTCCTCCTCCTCCTCCTCCTCCTCCTCCTCCTCCTCCTCCTCCTCCTTCTTCTTCTTCTTCACCTTTTTGATATAGTCCACAAAGAAGACTTACAGATGCACTGAGTTCTAAACATGCACCATGTGATTTCAAGCTTTGCAGTATCATACATCTTTCCCCATGCCTGAAAGTCTCCTGCCACTGTCACTTTATGTCTGCCACAGGTTACTGCTTAGGGTAGGTTACTGCTCCAACACTTGTTCATTTTACATCCTCTAAGAGCAATTTACAATGTCCTTCTGTTTTGCTATTCCTAATTTTGCCCCACTAACACCTCATGAAATAATCAATATATATATATATATATATATATATATATATATATATATATATATATATATTACCAAAATGGGAAGAATCTTCTATATTCTTTGTTATGCACAGGGGATGTCCATGACAGGGAACTGAGTGAAGACATTTCCCATGGATTTGTCTGCAACAACTTACAACTAGAACAAAGAAATCAAGCAATATTTTAAGCTTCTCAAATTTGTCCAGCACTCATGATAATTCTTGTATTGCATTTCCTATGTAGAATTTAATTGGATTTTATTAAACAGTAAATTGCAAATGTGTAATATGTGGAGGTGGGTGATTGATGCAGACTCCTGAAAAACTATTTTAAGATGTCAGAGGAACAACAGACTTGAGAGAACTGTAATTTATGGCTGGCATGTGGTTATGCATTAACCTAGACAGAGTCAAGTCACAGTTGAAGCTAGGCCATCATGGTTAGCAAGGCCAGGCTAGCCAGAATAGCTCAGCTGAACTGAATTTTAAGCTGCTGCATCTGCTTCCTTTGAGTACCACTTCAGAATACTTCTTTTGACACTTGTTTATATATGTAAGACTCTGGATGTCACTAAGTCTTTATATTGCTAAATAAATTAGCAATGTCTTTCTTGTTTCTCTTTTAAAGAAAAAAAATAAATCTATTGGTTTCTCCTGGGGACTCATTTTATTTCCTTCTTTCCACAAACTCATACACTGAAGCTCTAACCTCTAGAATAATTTATATTTGGAGATTAAAGTCTTCAAGGAATGAGAAGATTAAATAAAGCCATAATTAGGTGGGCATTGCAACATCCCAGAAGAGCTAGCAGGAGGATTGAGAGACGGTAGTGCTCCTGCCCCAGTGGGTACACAAAAACATTCAGAAAAGGTGACTCACCAGACACATTTGGACCTTCAACTTCCACACTAGTAACAAAATGAGTGACTGTAACTTAGGCCATTTAGTACTCAGCATTTGGTACTAGCACAAGACAGTTAACACGGTGAAACATCAAATTGAAACATATGTGGCAGTAAATTCTAACATATGCATACCCTCATGTATGGAGCTGTCAACCAGATAAGTGAACACTTATTTATAGCAGTCAAGTAAAATTCCTCTGTTAACATCACAGAGTCTAGTCACTCCCTCCTGCCCGGAGGCAACTACTGTTTTGACGTGTGTCACCATGGATTAAATTTTGTCCAGAGAGATTACACATAAGTGAATCTTAAAACACATACACTTTGTCTTCTGAATATATTCCCTCTGACAGTGTGCCTGAGACTTATCTAGGTTACTTCATGTATCAATAATTTACATACGTGGAGAGATTGTTTTTTCCTAAAGTTACCCAGTTGGTTCTGCTAAATTAATTAAAAATAATTTTTTTTGCTTCAACAAGTTGTCTTTTTTGTTGATAATTACATAACTAGGCTGTTGTTTGTGGAAACTGCAACATACTACACTATTATATGAAACATTTCCACTGTCTAGATTATGGTTTTATATGGAATTATATTTTTTCTCATCAAATAATAGAATTGTTTTAAAATTAAAATATAGTTCCTCACTCCCCCTTCTTTTTTCTCCCTTTGTGCCATGTGCTCGCCCTTGCTCTCTCTCATGCTCTCCTGCTCCTTTGCTCTCAAAATCATGGCCTCCTTTTGTTTGTTTTTGTTACACACACGGACCACAAACGCATGCACATACACCCATAAAATTTCTAAATATATAGGGACAACCTTTATCTGTCTGTATATTCTACCAGAGCTAACTGTTCAGTATTGAATAACCAATTGGTGACCTTTGCCTATTATTTTTCACTTGTGTCTGTAAAAAAAGAGTGTGCTCAGGTACGCGTGTGTACATGAGAAAGCATGCATGTGTCATTAGATACATGTATGCACGCCATCACTTATTCTATTTGTGGTAGCTGGTTGTAGATATATAACAGTCTCTACCTGTGGAAAACAGAAACTCCTTAGATGAGAAGTGAAATCTACACTTACTGGTGAGTGGATATCAGGGCCGTTATTTAAAATTCATGGAGAATATTGCCATTTTAGAAAAGCAGCGGTAGTCGGCTGTTCACTAAGAGCCAACAAATGTGAATAGGTTTACTGATTCCCTCCTAATGACAGGGCTTAAGTTCAATTTGGCTGATATATATTATCCTCAAGATATAAGTGCTAGTATTATCTCCTTCAGGATATCTTGCCGTGGTAATTGGTTTTGGTGGTTAATAGGCATTGTAGCTGACTAATATGGTTGGTCACTCTACTCCTTGACATCTTCCATAGCACCTTCAGATTCCATGAGAACTAGTCATCATGAAGGAAGATTTCAGGCCAATACCATCTGATTCTTCCAAGTTGTGTGTCTGAAGTGTGTGGTGTTTTCAGAAGTACAGTCTTAACTTCAAGTTCTGAGAGAAAACCAAAGGTAATAACAGCACCCTATATGATTTTGACCTATTTGACCTAAATCTCAGAGACATCCCTTACCTGACCCTGGGGCTTTTATTAAATAGTATATTGCCCCTGAGGGACTCTCATATGATGTAACACCATTTCACACACACACACACACACACACACACACACACACACACAAACATAGTTCATAGAAATTTAAGGGTGAATGCCCAATCGATGGTAGTCAGATCATTGTAATGCTCCCTCAGAAAAATTTCTGGCACTGGACAAATCTGTTAGTGCCTGAAGTAGTGAATTCTTATAAAAGTAGTGTTCCTGGCCTGTCATTTCCTCTTACATTCTTCTTTGCCATGTGACTTCTTTCTCTTTCTCATATCTGTTCTTGTTTGGTGCCATCTGATGTCCTGGAGTATAGCCAAATTATTTTCACTGGAAGCCAAAATGAGACCTTCAGCCTCCCAAATTCTAAGGAATATTTTTTTTAATATATCACATAGCTCTGTACCTATGTGATATGCTTTTATTATAGCTGCAAACATGAGACAGAATACCACTCTTCATTAGATTTATTAATTTATTCCAAATAAAGAAAGTTTATTCTTAGAACAGAACATTTGTCTTCTGCTAGTTTACTCAATTAGTAAGTAGTAGGAAAAAATAAATATAATATATACAAAAGTTTAGAACAATTGGCTTAGAAATCTAATGTAATGAAGGTGACTCAAAGATGCTCAAATAGTTGATGAATACATAAAATAGGGCACAAATTTTTTCTGAGTGATAACAGGACAGTGGAGCCCCATGGTACTTGTTCTGTTTTCTTTTTTCATTCCTGTAACTAAACTAAAGGTTACATATTCAAATGTCAAATATGGCACACACTACAGAAAAGATATATAGATATGATTGTCTGCATCCTAGTCAGTTTGATGATACAGGGATTATTCCCCTTTTCAGAAGAAACTAGAATACCTACACTGGATATGAGAAAGAAGCTCTCATGAAAAATTTGAACAGCATTACTATACATAACTCCATTCAATACATAACTACAGACTAGTCTAGGCTAGAAGGAACACTCACTAAACAAATCCAGGCCCACTTGCTATTAGCATGAATAACACCAACACTCCTCTTGCTGTGGTTATATTTGCCCTATTTTCTGAGGGGAAATGAGATAGAGAAAAATCAAGAAGCAGTGAAGGGGCCTTCCAGAAACAACTCAACAGAACACACACAAATGTTGACATCATGCTGTCTGAATGGTGGTTTCCTTGCTTTAATTCACCATTCAACTTATATGCAAACCATACACTCTACAGGAAAAAGGTTTGAAATTAAATCAAAACACACAAGCTACAGAAACAAATTTGCTATTCAACAACTTCACAATTCAAGATATACCTACTTTAACACTTATTTTTTATAATAAAGGGAAAATAATTCTTATGTATTTCATAAATTATGTTTCCGTAAAGCATGGGGAACAAATTGTCATTTCTTAAACATTCTTTGGGAGACATAGAAAATATTTTAATATATGTATTTTCTTAATTAATATATTATTACATCATATACCCCCTCTTTCTTACCCCTCAGATGTCTGACAACCCCTCCCTCCTCCTCAATAGCAACTGTTGTTATTGCATATACATTTAAACAAATCAACATATTAATCTAACCTGGGGTGTCATTTAATGTTACTTCAATGCATATGTATCCAGGGCTAATAACTTGATATTAGATAATACTCAAGAGACTCCTCCATGGGGAAGAATAATGCTTCCTCTGTCAACAGTTATGCTTTTTTGTTCCTCTGTGTCTAAGAGTGGAGTCTCATGAGATTGGAATGTATTGTGGTCTTACCCCAGTATTACTACTTATAAGTGTAAAATCTGATACTCAAGTAGAACATGGGTGGTTCAGCCTCTTTTACGTCTTCACAAGAGCACAAGCTGTATAGTTAGTAGGTTCAGGATTCTGGTGGCTGGAGCATTCAAACAGCATAATGTCAACATTTGGGTGGGTTCTGGTGAGTCTTTCTTCCCTTGATTATGCCTTAGTTGTGTGAGAAAATGGACCAGGAACCAAAATCATTCAGAAAGAGAGAGAACATGATGGAACAGAAAGCAGAGATTCAGGGGTTAGATTCAATAATCTTCATAGTAACTGACACATACAGGAACTTACAAGGATCTCATAAAAGGTCCCTTCTAAGCACTTGACCTCATTGACACAATTATTTTTCACCTAGCTACTTTTTTTTCTTTTTTTTTTTTAGATATTTTATTTACACTTCAGATGCCATCCCCTTTCCCCATTCCCCCCCTTAGAAAACCCCTATCACTTGCCCCCTTTTTCTTTTTGCACATACACATTTTTTTTAAAAATGTTAATCATGGGCTTTATAAGTTTGGTATTGCTCAATCAGAGGTGTAACTCACTACCCAACCTAGATATATCAACTATCTTTGACTGGTGGAGATACATGAATATCTGCCTCCCTGTCTCCCCCCTCTTTCTCTCTTTCATCACCTAGCTTCTCCTCTCCTTCTTCTCCTCCTCTTCTTATTCCTTCTCTTCCTCTCAGTACTCCTCCCACCTTAGCTCCTCCTACATATCACCCTTCCTGTTAAAATGAAACTTTTCTCTCAAAATACAATTAGAGCTTAATTATGCCAATTTGTACCTGTGAGGTACAAGATAGTCCTAATACCCAGTCCATCATTTTGTTGACTAACCAGAACCTCTGTCGTCTCTCCTAACTATAACACTTAGTTCTGAACCTGGCTTTTTCCTTAGCTTTAGGATGAATGTCAGCTGACGACCATCCACTCAAATCTTTTCTCTCAAGGTAAATAGCCAGAATTGGCTATGAGACTATAAGTTTTCAACCCCGTCAGAAATCCAGAATGACTGAGTTAACTATAATTGTGGGAAGCACAAAGCATAGCTTCTAAAACTTACCCAATTTATAGAGCCCTCTGAACACCTGGACACTCCCTCTACTACATAACATTGGAGCATCTGTTCTTCCGCCTTCTGGCCCAGGATCATCTGACAGACCTTAGTGCTGCAGAATTATTAAGGGCTGATTACTCTGTCTAGGCAGATATAATCAGTCGACTGTTCTGCAAGTGTGTCCTTTTCTGGACAGTAATTTGTCTGCAGATGGAAAGAGGCAATTCTTGTTTAGTGGTTGTCTCACCACAACTGGAGTAACTCCAAAGATGCTCAATTTCTTCTTAGGATTCAATATAGGAAGCTGTCAGGAGCAGACAGGTCTCTAATCAAAATGAACATTAATACAGAAATGTTTGTCATGTCAATTCTGTGGAATTCTAATGTTTTGAAAACCAACTACCCATGTAAGGTAATCTGGACTGTTGCCTGTTAACTCCACTCAGCTATTTCTAAATAAAACATAGAAAACACCCTAACAATAAACTCCCACCCATGAATTTGCTGTAATCTCTTAACTCACAGGCTGACCATCTCAAATCAGTTAAAAAAAAGTTAAAGAAGGACTGGGTCTAAGCCTTGTATTCCTAAGTGTGTTATACTGGTACAATGCCTATGAGGGTAACAATATTCATCTCACTCTTATATCAATAAGAAGCTCGTACCAATGAAAACCTTAAAATTTGTAATCAAAGTAAATTGGTGCCGTTTAAGAATTTATATCTTCATCTTCATACTAATTATACAGATTTCTACTAATAGGTTATGGCTATGCAATAAACCCTAGCTAATCCTCTCTATTCCCACAAAACCACTACTTTTCCCTAGAAAGACAGCCCAACATTTACCACCTTAGTCCCCAAGCCCAGGGAATAGGGGCGCTGACTCTTCATTAGCTTCTTCAAGCTGACTATGGGCGTTGAGATATTAGAAGAGAAGTGGGGGGAAGAGCAAATTGATAAGCCTCTGATGCTGTGTCTTCACTGCCTCCAGATGGAATTCCCGGACCTCAGAGGTTTGAGCAGGTCTGCCCAGCTTGCTTGTTGAGTAGATACACCAAGGCTGATCATTCTGCAATATACAATTCTCAAAACAAATTTTAATATCAAGATAGGTTTTTTTTTTAAAGAGGGCTGACATTTTATTAAGGATGTTGATTCTAACCGCTTTTCTTTTTTTCCCCCTCTTTTATTGGATATTATATTTACATATCAAATTTTATCCCCTTACTGCATTCCCCCCACCTCCCAGGAACCCCTTATCCCATCCCCCTCCTCCTGCTTCTATGAGGGTGTTTACCCACCTACCCCCCAATCTCCCTCCCCACCCTCAGATTACACCCCTCCCCCCTAAGTGCTCAGCCTTCAATGTGCCATTGATCTCATCTCCCACCTATGCCCAACAAGGCCATCCTCCCCTATATGTACAGCTGGAGTCATGTGTCTCTCCATATGTGCTCCTAGGCTGGTGGTTTAGACCCTGGGGAGCTCTGGCTGGTTGTATTGTTGCTCTCTTCATGAGGCCACCAACCCTTTAGGCTCCTTCAGTTTACTCTCTAACTTCTCCATTGGGAACCTTTGATCAGATTACAGCTAACAGATGGTTAGCTGTAAGTATCTGCCTCTGGGTATGTCAGACTCTGGGGAACCCCTAATGAGACAGCCTTATCAGGCTGCTGTCAGCTTTCCCTTCCTGACAATCATATCAGCGTCTATTTTTGGTGACTGCACATGGAATGAATACCCAGGTGGAATGGTCTCCATATAACCTCTCCTTCAGATTCTGTCCCACACTTTGTCTCCATATTTGCTCCCTTGAGTATTTAGTTACTCCTTCTAAGAAAGACCTAGGCATCCTCACTTGTTCTTTCTTCTTCATGAGCTTCATGTCGTCTGGTAGTTGAATCTTTGTTGTTTCAAAATTTGGGCTAATCTCCGCTTATCAGTGAGTAAATACCATGTGTGTTCTTTTGTGATTGGGTTACCTCACTCAGGATGATATTTTCTAGTTCCATCCATTTACCTAAGAATTTCTCAAATTCATTATTTTTAATAGCTGCGTAATATTCCATTGTGTAAATGTACCACATTTTTTGTATCCATTCCTCTGTTGAAGGGCATCTGGGATCTTTCCAGCTCTTGGCTATTATAAATAAGGCTGCTATGAACATAGTGGAGCATATGTCTTTGCTATATGTTGGGGCATTTTCTGGGTATATGCCCAGGAGTGGTATAGCTGGGTCCTCAGGTAGTGCTATGTCCAATTTTCTGAGGAACCACCAGACTGACTTCCAGAGTGTTTGTACCAGTTTGCAACCCCACCAAAAATGAAGGAGTGTTCCTCTTTCTTCACATCCTTGCCAGCATCTACTATCACCTGAATTTTTGATCTTAGATATTCTGACTGGTGTGAGGTGGTATCTCAGTGTTGTTTTGATTTGCATTTCCCTGATGACTAAGGATGTTGAACATTTCTTAAGTGTTGGGGGCCGACTTTTAGCAGAAAGCGGCTATCAGCTTTGCAGCCATCTTGAGCCATATACCCTGACATGAGACTTGGATTACAATAGCCTATAACAGCTGAGCACACTCTGATAATCTTGGTTTAGATACCCTGAGATTAAAGGTGCGTGAGATTAAAGGTGTGTGAGATTAAAGGTGTGTGACTTAAGAGTATGACTTAGAAGTATAGAGATCAGAGTTAAGAGACAAGACCTAAGGGCATGATTAAAGGTGTAACTTAGAGGCGTGGCTTAGAAGTAAGACATATAAAAGGCAGAGACAGAACAGATCAGAATCAGATACATCAGACATTAGATAGAAGACACTTGGCTCCAGACAGAATAAGACACAGCAGACAGAGGAGACAGAGAAGGAGACACTTAGAGGAAGAGAGACTGAAGAATAAATGGGATTGAATCACACCCTGTCTGGTCTCCATTCTTTGAGTCTGCCCTCACCCTCGCTCTTGCTGAGCCCCAACCCGCAGACTGGAGCAGCAGCTTGGGCCAGGATACAGTGGCTGCCCAAACGTGGGTTGGCCCAGGTCTCAACATTTTGCCTGGGCTGCGACGTTTTTTGGCCGCCCCAACGTAGGGCTAGTGAGGACCCCAACACTTAAGGTGCTTCTCGGCCATTCGTGTTTCCTCAGTTGAGAATTCTTTGTTTAGCTCTGTACCCCATTTTTAATGGGGTTATTTTGTTGTTTGGTGTCTAATATCTTGAGTTCTTTGTATATATTCGATATTAGCCCTCTATCGGATGTAGGATTGGTAATGATCTTTTCCAAATCTGTTGGTTGCCATTTTGTCTTGTTTACAGTGTCCTTTGCCTTACAGAAGCTTTGCAATTTGATCAGGTCCCATTTGTCGATTCTTGATCTTAGAGCATAAGCCATTGGTGTTCTGTTCAGAAACTTTTCCCCTGTGCCTAGGTATTCGAGGGTCTTCCCCAACTTCTCTTCTATTAATTTCAGTGTCTCTGGCTTTATGTGAAGGTCCTTTATCCACTTGGAGTTGAGCTTTGTACAAGGGGATAAGAATGGATTAATTTGAATCCTTCTACATGTTGGACCTCCAGTTGAGCCAGCACCACTTGTTGAAAATGCTGTCCTTTTTCCACTGGATGGATTTAGCTCCCTTGTCAAAGATCAAGTGAACGTAGGTGTGCGGGTTCATTTCTGGGTCTTCAATTCTATTCCATTGATCTTCTTGTCTGTCTCTGTACCAATACCATGCAGTTTTTATCACTACTGCTCTGTAGTACAGTTTGAGGTCAGGGATGGTGATTCCCCCCAGAAGTTCTTTTATTGTTGAGAATAGTTCTTGCTATCCTAGGTTTTTTGTTATTCCAAATGAATTTGTAGATTGCTCTTTCTATCTTTATGAAAAATTGATTTGGAATTTTGATGGGTATTGCATTGAATCTGTAGATTGCTTTTGGCAGGATGGCCATTTTTACTAAGTTAACCCTGCCTATCCAGGAGCATAGGAGAGCTTTCCATCTTCTGAGATCTTCTTCAATTTCTTTCTTCAGAGACTTGAAGTTCTTGTCATACAGATCTTGCACTTGCTTGGTTAGATTCACTCCAAGATATTTTATTTTATTTGTGGCTATTGTGAAGGGTGTCATTTCCCTAATTTCTTTCTCAGCCTGTTTATCCTTTGAATAGAGGAAGGCTACTGATTTGTTTGAGTTGATTTTATATCCAGCCATGTTGCTAAAGTTGTTTATCAGGTTTAGGAGTTCTCTGGTAGAAGTTTAAGGTCACTTAAGTATACTATCATATCATTAGCAAATAGTGAAATTTTGACTTCTTCCTTTCCTATCTGTATCCCTTTGACTTCCTTTTGTTGTCTAATTGCTCTAGCTAGGACTTCCAGTACTATATTGAATAGGTAAGGTGAGAGTGGGCAGCCTTGTCTAGTCCCTGATCTTACTGGGATTGCTTCAAGTTTCTCTCCATTTAGTTTGATGTTGGCTACTGGCTTGCTGTATATTGCTTTTACTATGTTTAGGTATGGGCCTTGAATTCCTGATCTTTCCAAGACTTTTAACATGAAGGGATGTTGAATTTTGTCAAATGCTTTCTCAGCATCTAGTGAGATGACTATGTGGGTTTTTTCTTTAAGTTTATTTATGTAGTGGATTACATTGATGGATTTCTGAATATTGAACCATCCCTGCATTCCTGGGATAAAGCCTACTTGATCTTGATGGATAATTGTTTTGGATTCGGTTTGCGAGAATTTTATTGAGTATTTTTGCATCAATATTCATAAGAGAGATTGGTCTGTAGTTCTCTTTCTTTGTTGGGTCTTTCTGTGGTTTAGGTATGAGTGTAATGGTAGCTTCATAGAATGAATTGGGTAGTGTTCCTTCTGTTTCTATTCGATGGAATAGCTTGAAGAGGATTGGTATTAGGTCTTCCTTGAAGGTCTGAAAGAATTCTGCACTGAAACCATCTGGCCCCGGATATTTTTTGGTGGGAAGATTTTTAATGACTGTGTCTATTTCTTTAGGCGTTATGGGACTGTTTAGATGGTTTATCTGCTCCTCGTTTAACTTTGGTACCTGGTATCTATCTAGAAAATTGTCCATTTCCTCCAGATTTTCCAATTTTGTTGAGTATAGGCCTTTGTAGTAGGATCTGATAATTTTTTTTTAATTTCCTCTGTTTCTGTTGTTATGTCTCCCTTTTCAGTTCTGATTTTATTAATTTGAATGCTGTCTCTGCCCCCTTTGGTTAGTCTGGCTAAGGGTTTGTCTATCTTGTTGATTTTCTCAAAGAACCAGCTCCTGATTTTGTTGATATTTTGTATAGTTCTTTTTGTTTCAACTTGGTTGATTTCAGCCCTGAGTTTGATTATTTTCTGCAGTCTACTCCTCTTGGGTATACTAGCTTCTTTTTGTTCTAATGCTTTCAGGTTTGCTGTCAAGTTGTTAATGTATGCTCTTTCCACTTTCTTTTTGTGAGCACTTAGAGCTATGATTTTTCCTCTTAGTACTGCTTTCAATGAGTCCCACATGTTTTGATATGATGTGTCCTCATTTTCATTTAAATCTAAAAAGTCTTTAGTTTCTTTCTTAATTTCTTCCTTGACCAAGTTATCATTGAGTAGAGCATTGTCCAGTTGCCAAGTGTATGTAGGCTTTCTGTTGTTTTTGTCCATGTCAAAGACAAGTCTTAATCCATGGTGGTCTGATAAGGTACTAGGGATTATTTCAATCTTTTTGTATCTGTTGAGGCCTGTTTTGTGACCAATTATATGGTCTATTTTGGAGAAGGTACCATGAGGTGCTGAGAAGAAGGTATATTCTTTTTTTTAGGATGAAATGTTCTATAGATGTCAGTTAAGTCCAATTGGTTCATAACTTCTGTTAGTTTCATTGTGTCTCAATTTAGTTTCTGTTTCCATGATCTGTCCATAGCTGAGAGTGGGGTGTTGAAATCTCCCACTATTATTGTGTAGGTTGCAATGTATGCTTTAAGTTTTAGTAAAGTGTCTTTTATGTATGTGGGTGCCCTTACATTTGGGGCATAGATGTTGAGAATTGCAAGTTCCTCTTGGTACATTTTTCCTTTGATGAATATGAAGTGTCCTTCTTAATCTTTTTTGATTACTTCTGGTTGAAAACTGATGTTATTTGATATTAGAATCGCTACTCCAGCTTGTTTCTTGGGACCATTTGCTTGGAAGATTGTTTTCCAACCTTTTACTCTGAGGTAGTGCCTGTCTTTTTCACAAAGGTGAGTTTCCTGAATGCAGCAAAATGTTGGGTCCTGCTTACATATCCAGTCTGATAGTCTATGTCTTTTTATTGGAGAATTGAGTCCATTGATATTAAGAGATATTAAGGAGAAATGAATGTTGTTTCCTGTTATTTTTGTTATTGGCAGTGGAGATATGTTTGTGTAGCTACCTTCTTTTAAGGCTTTTGGAAGATTACTTTCTTGCTTTTTCTAGGTTGAGTTTCGCTCCTTGTGTTGGAGTTTTCCACCAATTATTCTTTGAAGTGCTGGATTTGTATTGAGATACTGTGTGAATTTGGATTTGTCATGGAACATTTTGGTTTCTCCATCAATAATGATTGAGAGTTTTGCTGGGTATAGTAGTCTGGGCTGGCATTTGTGTTCTCTTAGGGTCTGTATGATATCGGTCCAGGATCTTCTGGCTTTTATGGTCTCTGGTGAGAAGTCTGGTGTAATTCTTATAGGTCTGCCTTTATATGTTACTTTGCCTTTTTCCCTTAATGATTTTAGTATTTTTTCTTTGTTTTGTACATTTGATGTTTTGACTATTATATGACGGGAAGTATTTCTTGTCTGGTCTAAACTATTTGGACTTCTGTAGGCTTCTTGTATATTTATGGACATCTCTTTCTTTAGGTTAGGGAAGTTTTCCTCTATAATTTTGTTGAGGATATTTACTGGTCCTTAAGTTGGGAGTCTTCCCCCTCATCTATACCTATTATCCTTAGGTTTGGCCTTCTCATTGTGTCTTGGATTTCTTGTATACTTTGGGTTAGTAGCTTTTTGTATTTTGCATTTTCTTTGACAGTTGTGTCAATGTTTTCTATGGTATCTTCTGCACATGAGATTCTCTCTTCCATCTCTTGTATTCTGTTGGTGATACTTGTGTCTATGACTCCTGATCTTTTTTTTTTAGGTTTTCTATCTCCAGGGTATTGTCTCTTTGTAATTTCTTTATTGTTTCTACTTCCATTTTTAGATCCTGCATTGTTTTGTTTAATTCCTTCTTTCGTTTGGTTGCATTTTCTTGCAATTCCTTAAGGGATTTTTGTGTTTCCTCTTTAAGGGTTTCTATCTGTCTACCAGTGCTCTCCTTAATTTCTTTGAGAGTGTTATTTATGTCTTTCTTAAAGCCCTTTATCATCATCATGAGAAGTGATTTTAATTCTGAATCCTGCTTTTCTGGTGTGATGGGGTGTTCAGGGCTTGCTCTGATGGGGGAGCTGGGTTCTGATGATGCCATGTAATTTTGGTTTCTGTTGCTTGTGTTCCTGTGCTTGCCTTTTGCCATCTGGTTAACTCTAGTGCTGCCTGTACTTGCTGTCTCTGACTGAAGCCTGCCTTTCCAGTTATCTAGCTTGTGTCCAATCTTCTAGGGGTCCAGATGTTTCTGTGATCTTTTTCAGCTGCACTGATTACAGTGGTACCTCTAGGATGCCTCAGGATATGGTGCCTCCAAGGTAGCAGTCCAGCTAGGTGTCTGCTGTTCTGGGTGCAGTGTCTCCTCTAGAATATCTCAGGATATGTTGTCTGATGCTCTGAGTTCAGTTGTTCCTCTGTGGCTCTGGGTTGAGTGGACCTTCCAGTATGTCTCAGGTGGAATCCAGGGTCCACACAACAGTAGATCTGGCAGAGGTCTGTTCCAGGCCTCAGATCTGAGAACTAGTTTCTAAGACACTGTCCAAGTTAGAGCACCTGGGATCCCCGCTTCCTCTGGGTTCTTGGATGTTGGGGATCCCCGCTTCCTCTGGGTTCTTGGAGTTTGGGGGCAGAGCTGCCATTCAAGATCTGCTCAATGCTCTGGCCCAGACCGGAAGGAACCAGTGTTCCAGGCCGGGAGTGACTTCCTGGGTCCTCATGGATCCCAGTTACTCCCTGTTTAGGGCGGGCCCTGCTGTCTGCTTACCTATGATACTGCCTGAGTTAGAGTGCCTGGGATCCCCGCTTCCTCTGGGTTCTTGGAGGTTGGGGGCAGAGCTGCCACCCAAGATCTGTTCAGTGCTCTGGCCCAAACCGGAAGGACCTAGCTACTGTTTTTAAAAATCATTTTAATGTTGATATTATGATGCAATTACATCATCTCCTCTTCCTTTTTCTTGCTCCAAATCCTTCTATATACACCTCCTTACACTCTTTCAATGTCACAATCTTTTTGTTCATTGTTGTTACATGTATATATGCATATATATGCATATATATATATATATATATATGTATGTATGTATGTATAATAGGCTGTACTCTTAAAAGTTTCACTGTCTCTTGACTTCACCATACTTAAAGTCTGTCTTCCATTACAAGAACCCTTGAGCAACATAGTCAAACTATATCCAACCAATATGGACTCAACCCAGGAGTGTCAGAATGTCAGGAAATACTGACTGAAGTCAAGGACAGCTAGAACTCAAAAATTCAGAGACCAGAGTAAGTCTTATGTCTGGGGTTCTTATTTCCAGCAAGATTTTAATTTGCCATTGCTGATTATGGCTTTTAGAGATCTGATCCCAAATGTTTGTTTTCTCTTACCATTTTTATTCCTATGAATCCTAGAGCAGCCTTCAGGGACACTTTTAATTCATATAAAACATGTAAGTATATATTTTATAATTTTTGCGTAAATTGCTAATAATATTGCAGCTGTGTAACCATAACGGCTTGTTCCACTTGATGACAGGTTATGAATGATTTCCCATTTTTTCCATCCCAGTAAATAGAGCTCTATGCTGTTATTTTTGGTGACCGCCTTTTGTACCATTGTAAGGTGTTGGATAATTTGCTCCACTCCTCCTGGCTTATTTTTCAATGTTAAGGATACTTAATGTTTGGGTTTTAACCAGAACCAAATATGCAGCTGTGGCTATGAGCAACTAAACTCGCTCAAAAAAAATTCTTTTATCATCCCTAGTTTATTTCATTTCCCACAGCTTTTTAGAGTTAAGCATACATGGCAATGTTTTAGAATTACTTTCAAAAAGTGGAAATGTTTTATAAGAACTTCAGAGGAGGCAGAGGGTGCGAAGAAATATGTGACTCAAGATGGCTTCTCCAGTCCCTGGGAAAAGTATGTGTTATTAAATTCATGTGTATATCCACATTTCACAGTCTCTCCGATCTCTAGTTATCGTTACACACTGAGGCACGGAGGGATATTCATTGGAGCCATTGGTCAGACTAGCTTCGAAGATTCCTCAGGAAGATACATTGCATGACACTAAACATGTAAGAAACCTCAATGTCCCGGTGACAAGCCCTTTTCCCCCTGCTAGCCTACTTCTCCCTAGAAAAGTATACAAAACAAAATAAAAGCAGAAAACAACCACACAAAACCCTACTCCTAGACCATATGTTTGAGATATCACATAACAAATCATATAAATGGAGTGCATTAAAGCTAACAAGCAAGATGTTATTAATAATTGTATAATACACTGACATAAGCAACATTACGCTAATAAAATGGAGACACGTGGGCTATACAAATTATGAGTTTTCAAATAAAATGCTAAGAAGTGATTGCTGAAGAGTCTTGTTTTCTTTTGAAGCTGAGAAATTAGTTGAGAACAAAAGTCAACGTTCTCCTCCCTGTCTGATTTTTCTGTCCACACGCTTAAATGATTTTGTAAGTTTGCTCTATGGTTTTATACATTTATGCTCACTGGTAGGATCAATTGCTTATGTCTTCGTAGTCGTTCCTGTTATTAAATTATTTTCACAGACATAGTTCTAGGGAGTACTTATTTATCCTCCAACTTCAAAAGTCTTAAATATATGTTTACACCTTAAATAATCGTCATGAGCAATGTCTAAGCTAGTGGTTCTCAACCTTCCTAATGCTGTGACCCTTTAATACAGTTCCTCATGCTGTGGTGACCCCACCCCCACCCCCAGCCATAAAATTGTTTCCATTGTTACTTCATAAGTATAATTTTGCCACTTTGTGAATTATAGTGTGAATATCAGATATGTAGGATATCTGATAAGGGTCCTCTTAAAAAGCGTGTTCAACTCCTGAAGGGATCACAAGACTCACAGGTTGAGAACCCCTGACCTTCATGCAACAAAGAAAAGGCAAAAGGGTAGTTTATAGGTTTCACCACTAGAGGGAGGGCTGACCAAGGTTTTGAGCCTATACCCTGTTCTGAAAAAGGTTGTTTCCTTAAGTCTGAGATTGGGAAGTTTATGTATGCTCCACAAAAGTCTTCCTTTGATTTATTTTTAAGTATTGATTGAATTTTAAAATCTATAAGAAACTTTAGGTATTCCACCTATGGCCATCCATTCAGAACACCAGTCTTTCTTTCCATAACCCTTCATGGTTTACCTCTGGTCACTAAGGAAAGAAAGAATAATGAATTGGAAAAAGTGATGTGATGGACATAAAATAACTCAAACTTGTTTTGGATAAAATATCGGTTTAAGACATGTTGACTTTTCTGAAGGAGGGGTCTTGAAAACTTCGAAGATAGAACAAGGATCTGAGAAAATAAATAAGTAGATTGTTACTGTTTTGGTTTATTTTTAATTTTTCATAACATGAAAGTGTTGGCTACCTCATATGGTTTGACCATCCATGGCTAAGTTGAGGCTCCAGTACAAAGCAGCTTATAATTCCATTGTTATGGAACTGAAAGGGTGTTGGATGGCTTTGTTCAGTGTGGCTTTCCCATGACATGTCTTCTACTTTCGATAGTGTGAGCTGATGCCTGTTCCGTTGGGGAATCATCAGGATCTTTCATGGGGGGAAAGTTGCTCCTACTAACATGTTACCTTGTGGTTCTTATTTGATTCCTGTTTCGATTGTAACTGTTTGGAAATATCTCTGTTCCTCTCAACCTGAGTTGTGTTCTCACTAGTGTGTTGAGAAATCCTAAGCTAGACAGTCTCTTCTTCAGATGGAATATGCAAAGTCAGTACACAACTACAACAGAAATTAAATTTGTGACATTTTTGTTACAGACCCGAGGCGAGGAGACTCCCCTCAGCTGGAGGCTTGTCTCTCTAATGGGTCAAATGAAATATGAATAAGTGAAGGCACAGCATTACCTCATCAATTTTGGTTTATAATAAAAAAGCCATAACAAATGTGTTCTCTCCCTTTCTTTTCTTTCTTTCCTCTTCTTTTTATTTAATTAAAGAAATGTTTTGGATCATTGGATATAAGATTCTTGATCCTATAGTACAGAAGAATTAGCCCTTCATGTCACATCTTATCAACTGCTATCTAGGTCTCTGCAGTCGAATAACTGGGTAGTTAAAATGTTGTAATGATAAGATTGAAGAGAAGACACCCAGATGATGCTTTGCTATAGACCTGTGCTGGGTTTGACATTCACTCATTAATTCCTTCCTTATAATATACATGAATACCTACTCATTCAATTATCATTATGTCAAAGAACCCACTTTCCTATGTCTTCAGTGTGATGAGACCATGAGCCTCTTTGCTAAATGCCTTTTAGAGTCTGGGATTTAAAACTAGGCAGCTATTTCTTATTCTAATATTCCTGTCAGAAATCATAGGAGTTTAATTTACCAGGACTCATTCTCCAGTACAGAGTGTTATTGATCCCTCACTTCTACATAAGTGCTAATTTATTCAATTATTCAATATAAATTATTTTAAAGGGATTTTCTGTAATATTCTGTGATATACATGTACTTAATTCTTATTTGAAACACTAAACTTTAATGCTTTGTCTATTTCTGTTTTTCAAATCCAACAACCACCTTTTTGGTTTGCTTTTTTGTCTCCAGATTTATACTTTTTTATTTTTTTTACTGTAAATGTCAAGGCCACAAATATTGATGAGGTTTTCCTAATGTCAAATTCAAGACCCTCTAAAATCAATATCCAAATATAATTAATCTGTCATAGGCTGGATATTTGAGCACAAGAACATTTACAAGGAATCAAATCCATTTCAGATGATTTCTCTTCCTTGGGACTTTTATTTTATCTCCTGAAGATAGACTGCCATTATTCTCAGCCTTTCTGTGACTCACTGACACTCACTATACAGCGTAAACTCAATTTTCTGCTCTGGTCCCTCAAACCCTCATACTATGTATTAGACAGCTGAAGGAAGAATTTGTTGCATCTATAGTTACCCAGAAAGATGGGGAGGCATGGCATCAGGCAACAGGGTCAGGACCCTGAGAGTTCACATCTCAGCCACACACGTAAAGGAGAGATTGAACACACATAAAGGAGAGGTATGCAGTAAAGCTTTGAACTCTCAAAGCACATCCCTAGTGATGCATTTTCTTCAGTAAGGCTGCATTTCTTAAGCATTCTATATTCTTCCCCAAATGCTGCTACTAACTTGGTACCAAGTTTTCATGTACTTGACCCTACAGGGACACTTATTCAAGCCATTACACTCAATAACTCAAGCTATATATAGAAATGAGGAGGAAAGAAAGAAATACTGAACAGTATTTTTTGATATTATAAAAAAAAACTTGAAACTGAACACTTTATATATATATAAAAAAAAAACAGCCTTGTTAGGCTTCCAATTGTAAACTGGGGGGTAGCATGTTAGAGCTGCACATCCATCATCAAACACCTACAACATCTAGGAATCTTTTAAAGGCTTCAGGGAAACAATGTTGCCATGGCAGATGTCTGTAAGAGATCACATGAAGAGGCATGATGGGTGAGGAAATGACATTTGCTCTTCTGAAAACAACTCTTTAAATCAACTGACACCAGGACCCCAATAAATTACATGTGTTAATCTGATGGTAACAACTCAATGATCTGATAATTTTTCTCTAAGACACATCCTTTAAGGTCTAATTTTCTTTCAGTGTGATTCCAAGAAGATTTAAGTTCTCTGCATGAAACTTTGAGGAACACCTTCTGAAACATAGCAAAACCTTTCACAAGTTTTCTACCTTTCCTCAGTCAGTGACATCTGGTTCTGAGACCAGAATTTATAGGAAGAGATATTTCCATTTTTTATATACTATAATGCTCCCATTTTAAATAGGCCTACAGACATGACTTTGTATTCTGCATATGTATGTATATGCATTTACTTGTGCTCGTGCGTGTGAGTGTGTGTGTGTGTGTGTGTGTGTGTGTGTGTGTGTTGAAAGGGCAACATAAATCCTAATTGTCTCCATTTAACCTGATTTAGAAAAGAAGGCCTTAGGCACCAGCTCTAGGAACAGACCATAAAAACCAGAAACAAAGTCACACAAAACACCCTCCCAAAGAACAGCCTGGAGATAACCACAAAAATGTGGAAATATCTTACCTCAGAATGATCCATCTGTGCTAGTCAGCCCTATCTCATCCTAAGGTCAAACATTCATGACATAGAAATGCAGACCACTGACCCTGTGACCTCATAGTATCCGCCAATGGAATTTTAGATTACCTCATCCTTCTAGAGAGTTCTCCCACTTCCTTATAAGAAAGCCTGCACACGTTTGTCTGGGATTGCCATATTGGAGAATGCTTGACTACATGATGGATTTTTCTGCAGAATAAATACTCTTGATCATTGTATATTATCTGTGTCTGAGGTCTTCCTTCAGCTTTTTTTTGGAGCCTTACATTGTATGCATGTGTGTAAGATATTTGCATATATGTTGAGGTGTCCATGAAGGCCAGCAAAGAACAAATGTTATCTTGTTCTTCTACTTCTTGCTTTATTCATTTGAAAACAAGCCTCTTACTGGCCCTGACTGCAACTTTATACATCTTACCTCACATTATCTGTGAGTTGTAGAAAATTTCTCATCATGGGATGGAAATGTAATGGGGAAGCACTTAACTACCATACATGAGCTCTTAGGTTTAATCTGTAGCATGGAGAGTGGCAGGGAGATGGAAAGGGAGAGGAGAGGAGAATGAGTTTAATCATGAATACATATATTCATTCATATATATATACATATATATGTATATATTTATATATATGTATGTATGTTTATACATACATACATACATACATATACACAACATGTACACATATGGTACACCTAATTTTAAGTAGATCCAAACATTGACCAGAAAGAAAACCTCATAATTTACAGGGGTTTTTTTGTTTGTTTGTTTGTTTCTTTGTTTGTTTCATGGAGTGTATAGGAGGAGCAATTTTGTCAATGTTTTTCAGTAAAATTATCTACTATGTTTAAAAATACTGTACTGACAATGGCTTAATTTTAAAATGCTTTGCAAAATGGCTGAGCAAGAATGCTCAAGGCACATGCTTCTAGTGAATACAGATTGAGCATTTATATTGAAAAAGTGTCTATTCCCAGAAACTGTATTATGAAAGAGAAGAGAGAGAAGCAGCAACAATTAAGATGTAAAAGAAAGAACAAAGAACAAGGGCAGGTCTCAGAGCTCTAAGGTGACTTTGTGCTATGCAGTTTCTCATTTCCTTTCATTTATCAATCTTTTCATATTCTCTCCCAGGAACACATTTTCCTCAGGAGTCACAGTCTTCCCTGGTGCAAGATCACTGGAAACTTTGTAGAGGAAATGACTCTTTTGTCTTCATTATCTATTTGTCTTCTTTTCTTTTGCCAAAACAAATACATTTGCGTTCTAAAATCAACAGCTGCAGACAACTGCACGTTCCACTGACTAACCTCTATAAAAGTTTGTTTGAACCTTCTGGAAGCTTTGAGGGTAAAACTAAAAGATTCAAGCCACTGTCCTTCATCCCACTTGGGCTTCTGCAGAAATTACTCTGTCAGAATGAATGCATGCTACTTAGTCTCTTTTGACTTATTGGCTTTGTGTCAGACACTTTGCCGGTTTTATTTGTCAATCAGTTCACAGACCTACAAGACTTTTTGTTAAGAACATCTTTCACATTTTTAAATGTTTACGCAGTGTTTTCCCTCGAACTATGGTGCTCTTAGCATCGCTTTGTTTTGTTTTGTTTTGTTTTGTTTGTGACACTGGAAGGAAGATAATGCTATTTGATTCCCATATAATGAAACTGATACTGGAATTAGCAACTTACTAAAGTCACAAGGAACCTAGCAAAGCCAGAAGGTAAACCTCAGTATTATGATGATACGTTAAAAAACATTCTGGAACATACCCTTAGCCTCAAATACAGTTAGTGGGCTTTAGGGAAGGCTGTTACTCAACATTATTCACACTGAGTAAGAGAAGAAATGTCCCTGTTATGAAGAGGAATGTTTGTGGCACTTCCTGGAGTCCCCAGAGGGGACCATTGGAAAAAAAAGAATAACAACCTGCACTCCACAGACTGCAGCTTGCAGGATGACATGAGAGACACGAGGAACTCCTGTTGAGGCTGCACCCTGTGCAAGGTCTGTCTCTACCTGAGAAACCTGCCGTAAGACAAACCCATGTGATAAAGAATAGCTGTTAGAGTAGATTATCAGGGAAATTGGAGCAAAAATAATCAAATAGGTGTACAAAATATTACCAGAATACTTGAGGTCATATTTGAATCTGTTCAAAGATGAAACAATAATCAAAATGAAAGAAGAAAATGTAGATCAGTGAGACTAAAGATAATCACCCACCCTGTGGCCTCTAATTAAAATATTGAGGGAAGAATTCATGTAGACATATCAAAAAACAACTATAGGATGTCTTTATAAGGATAAAATATAATACAGAATAGATCTAAGTTTGTATTAAAAAGAAATAATGGCCAGAAAGAAGTTCTAAGAAATAAGAGATGCAAATACTAAAACTAAACAATATTTTTATCAGCTATAAATTATCTGAGGATAGTAAAAAAAGAATATAACTCCAAAGCAAAAGTAAAAAAAAAAACATAATAAATTATTTCACTGATGGAAAGAAAATTTAAATATAAAATAATAATTTGTAAAATAATTTTGAAAATTAAAAACATTTCAGAAAAAAATCTCAAGTAAATTTCACCTGTAGCTTGATAAAGATTCATAACCCTAGTTTGGATCTCTTTCCTTTCTGTGTCTCTACTGAGAAGAACAAGTTTCTAAGAGAAAATCATAAAATTTAACAAGATAAAATATAATAAGATAAAACAAAAATTGTCACATCAAAGTTGGACAAGACAAACCAACAGAAAAAACAAAAAAGAACCCAAGACAAAGGCACAAGAAGCAGAGAACCAGGTATTCTTACACTTAGAAATTCCGTGAAAACAGTAAACTGGAAGCCATAACATAACTGCAGAGAACCTGGTGCAAACCCATGCAGGCCCTGTGCATGTTGCTTCAGTCTCTGTGAGTTCACAGAGCTCAACTTAGTTCAGTTGATTTAGAGAGCTTTGTTTTCTTTTTGTCCTTAGTGTCCTGTGACTCTTAACTTTTTCTGTCTTCTATCTCCCAGGATTCCCTGACCTCTTAAAGAATTTGATGGAGACATCTCATTTAGGGCTGTGTGTTCCAAGGTATTGAGAATTCTCAGTTTAAATTTGTACCCCATTTTCCCTTGAATTATTTGTTTAATTTCTAGAGTTCTTTATATATTTTGGCTACTAGTCCTTTATTGAAGGACTAGTTGATTAAAAACCTTTCTTCACTCAGTAGGCTGCTGCTTTGTTAAGTATGGCAATATCCTTTGCTATGCAGAAACTTACCTGTTGTTTTAATTTTTAAGATTTTATTTATTTATTTTATATATATGAGTACATTGTAGCTGTCTTCAGACACAACAGAAGGGCTTCAAATCCCATTAACAGATGTTTGTGAGTCACCATTTAGCTCTGGGATTTGAACTCAGGACCTCTGGAAGAGCAATCAGTGCTCTTAACTGCTGAATTATCTCTTGAGTGGAATTTCTCCATTTTTTATGAAGTCCCATTTATTAATTATTTATCCAAGTGCCTGTGGTAATGGTATTCTGTTCTGAAAGTCTCCCCTGTGCCAATGAGTTCAAGGCTATTCCCCACTTTTTCTTCTGTCAGATTCATTATATCTGGTTTTATGCTGAGGTCTTTTTTCGATTCCTTGTTTTATGCATGATGATGAGAAGAGACTTATTTGAATTCTTCTATGGGCAGAAATCTTGTTTGACCAATACCATTGGTGCTGTATCTTTCCAGTGTATGTTTCTGGCTTCTTTATAAAAAATCAATTACCTTTTTTAAAAATGTTGTTTTTATTACTACGATAGCTATGTAATACTACTTGAAATCAGGAATGATGTTCAGTAGTTCTTTTATTATACAGAATTTGTTTAGCTATCCTGGTTTGTGTGTGTGTGTGTGTTTACATATGAAGCTGAGAACTGACCTGTCAAGATTTGTGAAGATTATGTTGGAATTTTGAAAAAAATGCTTTGAATTTTTGGGCTGTATTTGGTAGGAAGGCTATTTTTAATATGCTAACCCTACCAATCTATAAACATAGAAGATCTTTCCACTTTATGTATATTATTCAATGTCTTTCTCGAAAGACTTGAAATTTTTATCATACAAGTCTTTTATCATGCATGCTTGTTAGAGACACCCTAAGTTATTTTGTATTATTTGATGCTATTATGAAAGGCATTATTACCCTGATTTCATTCTCAGCCCATTTATCATTTTTATATAAGAATGCTCATGTTTGCGAGTTAATTTTTAATCCCACTACTTTGTTGAAAAGGTTTACCAGCTGTAAATGTTTCCTGGTAAAATTTTACGGGTCACTTATGAATACTATCATATTATGTACAAATGAAGATATTTTGACTTCTTGTTTCCCAATTTGTAACCCTTTGATAACTTTCAGTTGTCTTATTGCTCTAGCTAGGATTTCAAGTACTATATTGAGTAAGTATGAGGATGGTGAATGTTTTGTATTGTTCCTGGTTTCAGTGCAATCACATAGAGTTTCTCAACATTTGAGTTTATGTTGCTTATGGGCTTGTTATAAACTGCCTGTATTATATTAAGGTATATTTATAGTAATCCTAATCTCCCCAAAATATTTATCATCAAAAATCTGTTGGATTTTATTAAAAACTTTTTCTTCTAATGAGATTATCATTTTTGTCTTTCAGTTTGTTTATATGGTGGATTACATTTATTAAGTTACATATGTAGAAGCATCCCTGAATGAAGCCTACTTGATCATGGTCTATGATCTTTTTGGTGTATTCTTAGATTCAGTTTGATTTGCAAGTATTTTACTGAGTATTTTTGAATCTATGCTCATAAGGGAAATTGTTCTGTAATTCTCTTTCTTGGTGGGTCTTTATCTGGGTAAAGTTTTATAAAAATGGATCAGAAAATCTAGCTTCTGTTTCTATTTTTAGGAGAAGAGGATAATTTAAAACGTATTGGCATTAACTTTGAGAGTCTGATAAAATTCTGAATGAAAACCATCTGACCTGAGGCCATTTTTTGATTAGGAGATTTTAATGACTATTTCCATTTCTATAACTATAGGTTCTATGCCTATTTATATTGATTATCTGATCTTGATTTAACTTTGGTAAGTTGTATCTACAATGAAAATTATGCATTTATTTGGATATTCCAATTTGGTGAAGTACAGGTTTTCCAAGCATGAACCTGTGAATTTTTTAATTTTCTCTGTGTCTGTGTTTATATACCCCATTTAATTTCTATTTTTTTAATTTATAATTTCTTTCTTTATCTTTACATTAATTTGTATAAATGGTTTCCAATCTTCTTGATTTCCTCAGAAAACAGCTCTTTGATCATATATTTTTCTTCTAACCAAAAATATTTTCCACTTTAACTATAAATACACTAAGTACAATTTATAGAAAATCTAGTTTATGAAAATATATGAAGTCAATAAATACATACAGTGGCATATAATTAGGCTCTTTTACAAATAGCTTACATGAAAATGAGTATGCATATGGATATCAGGAAAAAATATAAAACAAAAAAACATAGTAACCACACTGAGTCTTTGCCTGAGTAGATAATGATAGGAAATATTTCTAGAACACAAAGAAATAGTTCCATATTACAAAGAACATTGTGAATTTAGGGACCATACTTCCATATATATTATACCTTTCACTTTATCTCCAGAAGTATGACATCAAAGAAAAAAAGAACCTCATCATTAACAGGTGAAAAAAGTACTACAATACAAAGTATGCTCAGTTACCAGCAGACCTTTACAGTAGAATAAAACTGTAACTCTTCTCTTACTTTAACATGTCCTGGTACTTATTTAAAACAAGAGTAACATCAGAAACAAAATATGTTGTTAGAAACTATTAAAGCATCATTTAACACCATAAGAGGGTTAAAATATTCTCTTACCATTTTTGTGCCTTTGTCTTCGTTCCTCATTCTTCTTCCCCTTGAAAAAAGAAAACCAAAACATTCAGATTCATGAGGGTGGTATTTAACAACCTCTCAGATTTACCAGCAGTTTATTTTTTTTAACCATAATTAGGTTCTCATACAGAGTCTCTACTTTTCTTCAAGTGCATGTTTAATTAGTCACACTGGATTTTATTTACAGTGGTTATACTTATTTTTAGTCTCTACAGTGTCAGACATTGTTATAAGTGCTTTATTGCTTTGGGTAGCCTCATCAATACATTGTCAAGGCTCCATCTCTTATAATATTCACACACTCTGAGACCAAGATCTAAACTCATCCCTAACCATATTTTCTTTCTACATGTTCTAAAATGATTCTACCTTTGAAACTGCATAAAATGTGGTTGTTTATATTTCATCAGGTAAGTTTTTATTGACTTCAAATAGCTATTAACAGACTCACAAAAATTATGTTTTAAAATATGATCATATATAGAGAGAGCAGAATATGACTTTTCTCTGATTCAATCCATTAGATGTCTGAAGGCAACAATCCATCTTGTCCATCAATGCTTTTTAAAGAAACCAATCGTTAGAGCATTCTGAATACTATCCAGCTTTTCCTTTACTTAAAGTTACAGCCTATGCTGCCTTTCTGCACTTCCACACACTGGCCTTTGCTTATGCAGACATAACAGAAAACAATGCTGGTCAATTATAAGAACTGCTGTTTGTTCCATTCAGCACACACTCGGCTTTCCTCTGGGAACTATGCCCTACATTGCATCAAGACTTCCAATCTTAGTGTATCAAGTAAGAGAAAGAAATATATATTCACAATGTCCAAATCAGTCAGTGTGTTCCCCTCCTAGGGCAGCAATCTCATAGTTGAATACAAACATAACCCAGGAAAATCAAGGGGAAATTTTTCAGCTCTGAAGTTATTTTTATTTGTGTTCTTTAACATGTAGTTTATCTCCCTTCCTTCCTTCCTTCCTTCTTCCTTCTCACTTTTCTTTTCCATTCTAATTTGCCAAATGATTTAGCTTGCAAAAGCACCAGACATCTTAAAAATAAATATCCTTTCATGTCAATTCACCCAGAAGGTAGCAGACTAAAAATATCTCAACTTGATTAATAAGGCCAATGTGACCTCATAACTGAAATTAGACAAAGATTTTTAGTATAATATTTTTATTAATTCTCTAGGAATTTTATACAATGAACTTACATCATTTTCACCCTTCTTTTCCATCCAACTCCTCTGAGATCCACCTCTATTCTATAGACCTCCAACTTTCTGTTCTTTTTAATAATAATCCAACCAAGGTTTTCTTAGCACTCATTAATATAAAGTTTTAATATGTTTTAACTGAAATAGAATTACACCACTTTATCTCTCTCTTCCCTCCCCAGCCCACTCATAGTTACCCTTTCCCACACCCCTTCCGTGTCTTTCAGCCTTCAAGTTGATAAGCTATTTTTCTTCATTATTCTATGTATGTTTATATTGTGTGACTATATATATAAGTCAGCTGTTGTTGATGATATATATATGTATATACATACACATAAACATACACATACATATACATATAGTTTCAGGACTCACCACTCTGCATTGAACAACAAGAAAATGGGACTCATCCTTGAGAAAGACTAATTTTCCTTCTCCATGAGTCACTAATTGCCTTTGGCTTTTTGTCTGTGAATAAGACCCTATAAATTTTCTCTTGTTTCTTAATAATACACTATTGATATTGACACTAAATAACAGATCTTGTTTAAAAGGTGTTAGGCAAGGTTTTTCAACATGACTATTATAAATTTCCTAACCTGAATTCGCCAACATGTCTATTCACATGCAGATAAATAACGTAACTATGTCTAAACTATGCAATGTAATACCACATAGAGTATCTAAAAAATAAAAGAAAATGTGGATACATATTAACAATACTATGCTATTATAAATGAGGCTCAAAAGGCTGCAACCTATATGACACTCTCCTGGACAGTACAAAATGAGTAGCATCCTTTGGCTATGGATTCCTGCTGCCTTTACTAACCAAGTAGAGATAATTTTACTCTTTTAACTTCTGGAAGCATGATGTAGAGGTATGATTTATTTCTACAATGTTTGGTACCCTTGCCAGAGAAGTCATCTGGCAAATTAGAAAGAAACATGTAAGTCTTTATCTTAAAGAAACTAAGGAGAAGGAGCTCAGACCACACTTGGAAGCCTTGCATGTTAGCAATTCTTCTATCCATGTACTAATCAGGATCACCCCTACTTGGCTAAGGATAAACCTAAGTCCAATAGGATTGGTCACATTCAGGATAAAGTACCTGTTATATTCTCTTCTCTGAAGTAGTGGAGGTTATATAAACTTCCGGGGATGGTGTCAACTTTCTCTCATTACTGTGAAAGTTTGTTTGCCAGATATCATAAAAACAAACACTAGAAATGGGTACATAATACCCACATGCAAACTCTATCATTATCATTCTGATTTGAAAGGACAGGAAAAAACATGAGAGAAATATGATCTCTAATTTTATGGACAGTATAATGTTGAGAGACTGGAAGTTTCAAATTGAAATAGTAACAGAGAGTGAGGAACCATGTGAGATGGGCAGAGAATTGAGAGATGGAAAACTGAAAAGCAGGGTATATGGAATTGCTGCTAGGCATACAGCCAGAGCTAGGGCAAGGGCAGTGAAGGCCATGGAGCAGAGATAGGCAAAATATTTTGGATTTTATAGTATAATAATTGGTTCAAGAGAAAATAAAGAATGAGCAAAATACTTCTGGAGTTTAACTGAAAACGAACACAGTAAAATATGGCCTGAAATGGATTTAAAATGTGTCTGTTATTCATGGTAACACTATAGGGTCATAGATTGGTGAGAAAGTTCCTCCCCAGAGGAAGAGAAGTGAGGATATAGTATCTGGAGGATTGGTGAACTCAAAAGAACTTCAAAAGATGTGGGCCAGAGGTTGTGCCTCAGGCATCTCATCTTCACAGTAAGGCTTAATCTTGTTCAAGAGGTCCTGTATGATTTGGCACAGGATTTCATACATGAAAATTCTAAGGTAACAGGAAATACGATGGAACCCAGAGTATCGGGGTCATAAGATTTCAATTCTAGGTCTGAATAATAACTAAAACTCAAGCAAAACTTCAAAGGTAAATTTAAAATCCTGATATAGGAGAGGCAAATTTCAGAGAAGACAGGAAGATAGGCACTGAAAAAAGGGCAGGGGTTTTATCCCTGGACATTGAAATTCATTCTATAAAACTTTACTTCATTCAATTTAGACAGGTAAGTAATTTTGAATCCTACATAGCCAACATCCATACTGAATTCTAGGCCACAACACTACCCAAAGACCTGTTTTCCCAAGGACAGCTAAGAAATAGAAACCAACCCTGGCATTTTAACATTAATTAAAAACATGAGTAACAGAATTGTAGTGGGCAGCAGTTAAGATCCATAACTGTTTACAAGGCTCTACTTATTTTGATAAATAGTTAGACTATGGGAGAGGTACAACTACAGCAATTATGATTGTGATTAAGTCTTTGCTAGAGTGGTGACTGAGAATGACAAGCCTGTGGAACCATTGGAAGTTAATACCCCCGGAGCCCAGAATGAAACCATACTGAGTGTTAATATTATTACATGTGAATGCAATGATTTTTCTTCCTTTTATGAAAATTTCATTGAAATAATAGAACATATTGTGATTGAGTAAATGAACATTGGTTTTAAGCCTGAATTTCTGCAGGAATAACAGCTAACATTTTAAATTGTATTGTAGGTTGTAAGGAATGCTCAGAAATTTGTTCTTGTGTTGTCTCCACAACAAAATGATTTTGTCTTCATTTCTACAAACTTGGACTTGAGACCCAGAGATATAAGCTTTCTTGATTAAAACCATCTAGCTATGGCAATCATCACCGAGGGCTTCCTCTGATTCCAGATTAGAACAAACACAGAAATGTACAGACAGATATCAAATCTCTCCTTTCAGGGCTCAGGAAACCTTGAGAAAGGGAAGGCAGGAAGAGAGTCAGAGGCAAAGGACACCAAGAATACAAGGTCTTGTGAACTAACATGATCAAAACGCACATGAACTCATAAAGACTGAAGTGAAAGCACAAGAGTTGCACAGGTCTGGGCCAGATGTATTCTGCCTTCCAGTTTAGAGTTTGTAACTGAATTCCTGAGAGTTTGCAAACGAGAGGGTCTCTGATTCCTGTGCCTTTTTGGGTGCTCTTTTTCTTCCATTTGTTTACCAATTCCAATGTGTTAGTTTTAATTTTATCTTATGATATTTTATTATGATTTATTATTGTCACTTAGAAGTCTGTTGTACTTTTTAAAATGAGAGACAGAAAGCAAGGGGATCCAGATTGGAGAGAAGATGAGGGGTAGAGGGATGAAACTGCTCTCAGGATATGTTATGTGAGGAAAGAAAATATATTATCAAAAAGGGGAAGCAGTCACAAGGAAAAAAGTAAAAGTAGACAAGCCAAACAAAGGACCTTTTGCTCAAGAAAGGTGGCTGGAATTCATTTATTGCTTCCTGGGGAATAGTGAGTAAATTCCTACCAGTATAAAAATACAAAGCACCCACCTAAGCTCAAGCTGGAGAGAAATCCAATCATTTGATTCAGAATATAATGATGCTTCTGCCATCAGTGTATTGCTTTAGTGGTTAATTGTCATGTTCCTGTAAGCTGTGAGCAGAAAATCTGCATCCCAAAGTCCCACCTTGAGAAATTCTGATTTGATCCAGTGATGCTTGGAATCTGCTTTAACCTTCTTGACAACCCTAATGATTTTTCATCTGATAGATTCAATGAACTGTGTGTTGTGACTTAGCAGGGTCATTTGGGAGTGTCTTTCAAGAGTCTTTCAAAGAGTACCTAATGGAATCTAAGTCTTCCTGAGAAGTTCCCAGGAAACTGCATAATAGAATGAGATGAGTACAGCTTTGAAACTAAAGACCATAGCTCTATGTCTGATAAATGCCCTTCAGTGAGTTAAGTCATCTCTATGAAAATTAATACATTAACACATTTCATGTTGCTATAATGTTACTGGGGGAGCAGTACTTTATACAAAACAAAGAGGTTTGACTCATGTTTGATGGTTAAAGTGTGTAGCATTTCTATCAACTGACCCTGGGGAGGGTTTTCTCAGTTGTATCATGTAAGACAAAATGGGGGAGAGATAAGTTTAAAGCTGTTGAAGTGGCTAGATTATACTTTCATAAAAAATTCTCTTGTTATAAAGTAACACAACCTCTTATTCTCTTACTCTCTGACTCTCTTCCCCTCTTTCCCTTTTCCCCTATTCCCTCTCTGTCTCTTCTCTACCCATTCCCCTCCATCTTCTCTCTCCATGTATTCATGGCCAGCCTCTACTCCTCTACCCTTACTCCTCTCTCTCTCTCTCTCTCTCTCTCTCTCTCTCTCTCTCTCTCTCTCTCTCTCTCATCCTTTCTCTGTCTCTACTCCCTCAAATCTCCTCCCTGCTCATACTAAAAAATAACAAGTAACTCATTTTCCCAAAATTACCTTTATTAACTTTATAGTTAGTACCTCCAGTGATTCAGCCAGTTTCCTCCAGATCCTACCATACAAAAATTCATCCTTATATCATCAGAGCTTCACTTGTGTAGCCATAATCACCATACAGGAATGGGAGGAAAACACATAGTCCATTCTACCCACAGCACTTGGTTTTCTAATTTCTGAGAGCTTAAGTTACTGCAATAAACTGTAATGAAAATCAGAAGACAGCCTAAGCAGACAATGCCATTCATGATAATTGAAAACAAAGCTTTAAGACTTAAAGCTTTGGAAAAAACAAGGGAAAATGACAATTGAAAAGTAACAAAGATAAGACACTGCTGAAAGGCAAATGAGCCTTGGATTCATCTATAGGGTCTTCTGGTTTAAGATTCTATTTTATTTTTGGCACAAAATTCTCCATCCATTGACAAGGTTATGAAATAACTCACATTAAGAGTTATTAAAGCTGGTTGATAGGTTCTTCTTCTACAAATATACACATAAACCTGTAGGATGTATATTTCTATAGACTTACATGGAAATCTCTGTTATTCAAAATAAACCCAAGTTAGTGAAGTCTAAAATTAATCCCAGTGTGTTACTGTCTACAACGGAGAAGGTGAGAATCTGTTCTAAAGATGGCAGTTACTCTGCTGGGAAGTGAGTGCCTCTCTGAGAGACAGAGCTGATGGGCAATGTGGGGCCTGTCATTTTAACAGGTAACTCAAGTGCCACCCCAGCTGCAGTATGATAATTCTCTTGGCCCTGAAGCCAGCAGCTGACCATTGTCACTATCAGATGTAGCTTTGTTGGAGACATCATGCCACAACTTTGCAGTTTTCCTCCTTGCTTAAGATACACTTGCTTTGCAAGTTTAAGTGAAGACATTATCTCATCAATGATTCAAGATACACAAGTGGTCCAGAGCAGGATGGGGATGGGAGGTACTGGCAGGCAGATCTCTGACTCCCACAACCCTCATGAATATCCTATGGAAATGAGATCAGGCCTATAGCCAGATTCCTGCTTGGTCAATTTGCACAGTGGATGTCAATCAAGTACAGCTGCTTGCATTCTTATAGAAGCTAAGAGGTGGCTAACATAGCTTGACTAAGTTTGAGGGTGTTACTCATTCATTTGTGGAAGCAACAGCAGACTGGGATTACAGCCTGACCCCTCCTGCTACAAAGAGAAAGGTCTACTTATTTCTTTTTATGGAACAAACTCTTAGAGAGACTACATATGTTATTTCCTTGTTTGTCAACCCAGCTTTGCTACACTTAGCCTGTACTGGGTATTTCAGCAGATGGAAGTGACTGTAATGGCTTGTAGAAGCCCATCTACCAATTTATTGTTTGCACTCCCAATTCCCAATACCTCTGAATATGGCTGCAATGGGAAATAGAGTCAGTGCACTCTATTAAAGAGGTGTAGTGCACTTATAGCTGAACTAAAAGCAGTCTGATGGGGTCTTGATCAAAAGAAAGCTCAGGCAGAGACAGACAGCATCATGAGAACATGGGGCCTGATAAACCAGGGAGCACCAGAGAGTGCTAGTTAACTACATTAAACTAAGGAGACATAGCCACTCTTCTTTTTGTAGCCTAACTATGATAAGAGCTGCTGATATCTCATTCTGAAACAACATGCCTATTTTGTTGAAGCCACATAGCCTCTGGAATTTTGTTATGAAAACCCTAGTGAATTTTCTTGATGACTCTGGTTTCTAAAACCATGGTTCTTAAACTCTTGCAAATGTACACGTGTTTCTAGATCATCATACAAATTAGAGCTCAAAGTTCCAAACCAGATAGTAGTTAGTTAAGTCTCTGCAAGTCTAAGAGAGCTATTTTGGATTCTCTTTAGAATCACGGTCATTAACATGGTCTTTTATGGCTTAATAATTTAGAAAAACCACTTCAACTAAATGCTCCTTTTGTTACGGTTCAACTAGCTGGGCTCTCTTTTGATTTACAAGAATGTTGTAAGTGGCAAAGAGAAATCTTTACTATGAGCAGTTCAGAGTCCTTCAGTATCCAAAAACCTGGGTCTGTGTTGGCTGATTTAATCTTGCTTTTTCAAGGCTCTAAGAGCCCAGAACATGTTAGTCTAGTCTGTAAAGACCAGAGAGTTACGGCTTCAGATAACTGGGTTGAAGGTTTACTGTTCTGGGATTTAAACATCAGCGGCCCCAGCACTCCATAGTTACAGTAAGGTTCACCTTTTAGAATCAGGAAATGCTGGCAGTAGGTAACAGCTGACAGTGTTACAGATGCTGGTTAGGCATTGAGTTCTGGGAGTGGCTGGAATTACAGCTCTTGGTGCTAGTATGCTAGAACCATTGGTCCTTGACAAGGTCTAGTGTTATGTAGCTCTTAAGGCTGGGATTTAAGGCTCTGTTTTGATATGCTTGTTTTAAAGATAGGGTGTCTATAGTTTGTCTATATAAGAACTCATTATATAGAGCAGGGTGGACTTCAAGTCACTGAAATCTATCTATGTCTGAATCTCAAGTGCTAAGGCTAAAGTCACATAGCACTGTATCCATCTCTCTTTCAATTCTTAACAATTGTGAGACTTGTTCTTATGCCTAGATCATCAAAACCTTAGCAGGTATGGTTTAGCGTCCACCTAGAACTCTTCTTGTGACCAGGGTTCACAGTTTCCATATCTTAATTTGCTTATATCTCCACCATCCATCAGTGTCTTTGACAATACTGATTCCCATTGGTATTGTGCCCAGCTACTCTCTGGAACACTTACTGCTGCTCTAACTGCACGTATTCTTGAGGTTTCCAGGCTGCTGCTTTTGCAACTGCGATTTAACTACCAAAGCTTCCATTGGCTTCTCTCTATGTCTCCAGCTCAATCCAGTCTTCTAACAGATAAGTTTAGAAATAAGTAAGAAAAGTTCACTTTCAATGAAAGAAGAAAACATTCATTAAGTCTGGCTCTGAGATACCAGGGACAAACAAGGAGGGAATGATCTGATAGACTTGAAAAGTGAGTAAGTCATCTTATATAGCCATACAGAGGTTGTGGGAATGGTTTTTGCACCAGTAATTAAACAACATTCAGTTGGCTGAAAGGTCATGACCATGTGGACCAGTTGTTACAAATATTCATACAAATGAAAGGTCATGGTCAATACTAAACTCAGGTCTTCTGCTGGGACATCAGGATATGTGTTCTCTCTTTTGTTTGAGTGTATGTAGCTATAGGGACTGCTATTGTTCACCCAAGCTGGTCTTCCTTAGAGTGTTGCCTTTTGTAGCTCCACATTCAGCTGGGGTTTAGAAACAGTTGACCAGGCAGAAAAAGGGGAGGTAATAGCTTGCATTTACTCTGTACCTGCTTCCAGGTGATGGGTTTATGGGACGCACTGATGCACCATTCAGGGTGTAGGTGAATGCAGCCTTGAGCAGCCTGAGCCTCAGCCCAAGTAAGAAATGGCACAGGCTGAGGATGAATCTGGAGTTTCCAACCTCCTGTGCTTCCAGTCGCCACTGGAAACCACATGGAGTTGGGAATGGAGGAGACACACAGGTTAAGGACAAGGAGCCTAGAGCCAGGTAATGGGGAACTCTGGCTTAGCTCAGTGGTTGTGAGTCCAGAACCACAGAGGGACTTTCTGCAGGAGACTTAGACAGAACAACGCTTCAGACAAAGACTTCTTCCATGCTGCCCACAATGGCTCTTGATGAAAGAGACAGTTCATGCTTATCTATACCATTTATTGACTGTTCATAATGGAAAATGGGTATATACCACCTTTTCAAGGTGGATCAGAAATAAAATACCTTTTGTAGAAAGGAATGTCTGAAAAGGGAAGCTTATTGACAAAACCCTCAGAGCCCATCTAGATATCTTCATAGCATAGAGAACTCTGTTCTGGCCTATATGAACATGGGCCTTCAAACATAAAAAGATGATAAATAGATGGTAGATAGATAGATAGATAGATAGTGACAGATGATTGATAGAGATAGATGATAGATGAATGGATGAATGATAAATAGGTGATAGATTAACAGATGGCAGATGATTTTCCCAATTCATTGATAGAAAGATAGATAAAAGATACAGGGATAGATGGATGAATGGATGGATGGATAGATAGATAGATAGATAGATAGATCAATGGATACATAGACACAGCATATAGTACATGTGAATTTTGTGGACTGGTTTTCCCTGAAACACATACTTCTACTAACTTTTGATCTAAATGTAACCCTTTTGTGAAGGGTATGAAACATACACAACTGAGAAGCAAATTCTAAGTGAAAGTGGTAGCTAGAAAATAACAGTTACTTCTATAAAACTTCAGCCGTTGTCTTAGTTCTCATTATTAACTACTTATTAAATTATCTCCCTGAGTCTAAGTGCTCTTGTTTGCAAAAATGGAAATATGATTGTGGGCTCTAATTCATAGCTCATGATAATCAGCTCTGAAAGCTGGTAGCATTGAAAAGAGTTGGTTCTGTTGTCAACACTTGGGGTCATAATTATATCAAGACAATTCACCCTCCAACTCCTTTGAGAAGATATATATATATATATATATATATATATATATATATATATATATATATATATAAAAGGTGAACATTAGTATGTTTCATGGTATTCATAGTCCTACATATTCACAAATCATTATCATTAAATACACCATTAACTTGATTCAAGTAATCTTGTAACAAAAAGAAAAAAAGACTTGCTAATATAAAAAGCAGACTCAACTGACCCTGCCTCACTTGTCAGATACAACCAAGGACTTTCTCAGAGACAAGGAGAAATGGGGTGAAAATGTTACCTGTAGCATGCTTTCTTTTTTTGTATTCTATCTCTCTCTTTCTTACATTGTCATTGTTACTAATGTTGTCATCACTGTGTCATTGTACACCAGAAAGGTTAGTGGGTTACCACAGACCAAATACATATATTATCCAAGGCCTTCTATCAAGAAATTCAAAGCACATTGATTGGTATTGAGGAAGCTGTCCATGGTGTGAGCTTACTTGTTATGACTCCACTGGCCTCAGTGTTTCCTATCATCAGATCTCTTAGTCCAACTCTGGGTTGAAGCTTAATGTAGGATATAATCCTTCCTTCTCTGTTTCCATTTTTTCTGAGATATTTGCTTCGCCTTCCTGTCTTTCATTATTATGTCAATCACTTGAGTGACTCCTCCAGGAGAGAGGATTTGGTGTCCTTGAAGAAAAAAAGGTCATTCAAGGAATTGATGGTAGACCTTCTATGGACTCTAAAAGGCCTTCTAGAAAGTTCCAGAATTAACTTGTAATAAGCGTGAATTTGCCCAGTGAATGAGTGTCTCTTCTAGAAATGCAGGGCTATGCAAAATAAATAGCTAGCTAATATTTGATAGGAATGCTCAACTGAGACTCGTGGGATTTTTCATTCACTGTATAATCACATTCATTAGACTATAATCATATTGGCTTTGCCTTTACCTCTTGAAGTGGGAATTTCTGCTTTTATTGGAGACTTGGTTGTGTCATGTGACACTTGTCTGGAAGCTGTTTTATGGGGGGAGGATGTCTTGCTGAATCAGACTCATGATAGGGTATTTTACTGAGAACAGACACATGGTATTTTTACCAGAAGCTCTCTGGCCAAAAGGCATGCAATGTTTTGCTGCAGCAGACACATGAGAGGACATGTGATGTTTGGAAAAGGGTATAAGTATAACCCAGGAGACAGTGGATGATGATCTGGCATTGGGTTTTGTTTGTTTGTTTTTGCTACTCTTTGCTTGTCATAACTTCTTGCAGAGAAATGCAGCAAAGAACTTCTGGTGCTATTCCTGCTATTTATTGCTGCTTCAACAGACTCCTGCCTATTGGCAGAGTCTCGCGATTTCTTCTGGGCCAAGCTGCTACTGATTCATATTTTGTGTTTTGCTAGTGGACTGGACTGCTTACATCAAAGTTTGGAATCCCCCACAGTACTACTTCCAAAGAGGTCAGTGTCCTTCTTGTTCCATTAGCCATCTTCCTCCCTTACCTTTGATCAGTGGGTTAAAAGGGAAATTGAATTGTTTAAGAACCCTATTAAAATAGGTTTTGAAAAATATAAGCCTGCAACATCTTCCCACTTCAGTGTGTTATTGCTCTGTTTGGTAGGTATTGAAGTGAAAGCATATTAATAAACCAAGAGATGCCACCAGGTTTTGCTCAGAGGCCACCACTGAGATATTTTCCCAGCCCAGACTGATCACTTCCTTCCTAGCTCTTTTCACAGAATTCTTTTTCTGTTTTTTTATAGACAGTAGCAGCAGCCTCCCTAATCTTTTTCTTGCTTTTAGTCTCAGCCTACTCCAATTTATCCCCCACACTGTAGCCAGAGGTAGCTTTTAAATTGTAAATTTGACAAAATAATTTGCTGCCTAAAACCTGTCAGTGTCTACCAGTTCCCTTCAAGACAGCATTCAAAATCCTTAAAGAGCCTTTCAAATCACCTGGTAAGCCAGCCCAAACAAGTGTTCACACTTCATCTCTTACCCCACCTTCATGGAGTGAGTGCTTGCAAATTGAAGCTGATACAGAAAAAAAAAAAAAAAAAAAAAAAAAAACGTGAAAACGTTATGAGCATGTAGGGGTCATATTTTTTTCCTTTTTACATTCTCTGACTCTATGTAACTTGCTCATGTGCAGTACATGTTAGACCCATTGCTGAACTACATTTGCATCTGAGCAGCACCTTCACTATTCAAAGATAGAAAAAGATCAGGGCTGGACGGGTGGTTCTCTAGGTCCTATTCAAGCTTCACCTATTCAGCTTTTAGGAATTAAAAAATAAAACTCCTTAAAGGTGACCCTGTAGCTTCCTCTTGTAGCTTTTCTCTTCTGTCCTTCAGTTGACCTGCATTGGGCTCAGCACCCATGTAATGAAGGCTATGGCTTCTCTGCCTACACATGGCTGGAGCTGAAATAGATTTGGAGAAAACTCCTCATCTGCTTTAGGAAGAGTAAAAGAGGAACATAGTGCAATACTATGTGTCTTTGCAAAAGGCAATCGGTTTCCAAGTTAAACTCAATTTGACAAGGGCATGTCCAATAACTAAGCTTTCATTCCCAAATGCAGTCAAAGCACACACAGAAAGGAACAGAAACGTACAGAGAGAATTGGCAGTCGTAGGACATAAGGCATTCAGAAAGGCTGTACTGGAGGACGCTCTGCAAATACACGGCTGACAAAGCACACTGTAGTTACAGTGAGCTGTGTGACCAGATAATCTGGAATGGGTACTATGTATGAGAGGTACAATAAGGCCTCTGGAAGCAATTATTTTCTAGCAAAATGCATACAATATGGTTTTCATTCATTACTACAGATATTCTCAATTCTCCACCAATATCTTCACAAAGTCTTATATCATAGAAAGAATTATGTTTTGCTAAGTTATATGAAAGTAAAGTTTCTGGTCCAGATACAAACCTCAAAGAGAAAGGCTAGATACCTAGAAAATATCCTGGTCCATCACTTATGATGAGGCAAAATTATACCTGTCATTCAATGAATTTGTTTAGCTAATACTGTCAAGCTTTCATAGAGTGCTGGCATAGAAGCCAGGAATACATAACTAAACAAGTCAGAAAGTAGATTGGTATTGTTAAAATGTTCAAATATAGTTATTAAGCAAATATGAAAAACAAGATAATTTTTTGATAATTTTTAATAGGTAAAGGCATGAAGCAAAGTAGGGTAGTGTCAGGAAACTTAGGAAAAACTTAGGAAAGGCCTGAGATGAGTTGGCATCATATGAAACTACAGGAGGGGGTGACAGCTTTATGACTCCAAGGTTAAAATATTCTGAGAAAGTCTCCTAAGGCTTCTCACAAATCAGCTTACAACAGAAGAATGGCAAGTTTCCCCTTCATACGAAACATACAGCAGATAGCAGACACAGCAATCAGGAGATTTGGAAAAACTTGTAAAAGTGACAGCTGACTTAATATCTCTCAAAAACATAATAGACCATTCTAGAAATGTTTGTTTGGTTAGGTTTTCTTTTTACTGTATCTGCAATCTCATTATAGCAGAAAGTTAGCTATTCTCAGTCTCATTTTTCTGGTATTAATGATGAATCTCAGGGCTATAATATGTGTGGTCCTCAGGTTGTATGACTAAGGAAAGGTAAGATGAAGTCTAGAATACTAAAACAAGAGTCAGGAAACTTCAACCTATAACTTACTCTTGTCAGTCACCTACTTTATAATAAAAAAATTTAACCAACTTTGATTCTTAACTATCGTCACCTTGGCATGACGATTGTCACCTAGAAAGATGGAGGCATTGACTCTAGGAGAGTGCATCATGGGCCTGGTTGTGTGACATTTTCTTGGTTAATGTTTAATGTGAAAGGGCCCATCACATTGTGGTTGATGCCACCCCTGAACAGGTGGTTGTAGGTTATACAAGAAAGCCAGATGAGCAAGTCATAAAGACCCAATCAGTAAGCAGCATGGTCTTAACTTCATTTTTTACTTCCAGGTTCTTTCCCTGAGCTTCTGCCATGACTCCCCGACATGATGAACTTAACTTACAAAGTAAAGCCCTTTCTTCCTCAAGTTGGTTTTTTGTTGGTTGTTTCATGATAGCAACAGGGAAAAAAAGTAGCATGTTGGTGTTTTGTTTAGTTTAATTTTATTATTATTTTTTTATATTGTTTGGGAGAACTACGGATAGATTTTTGAGATTTGGAATGGAAAGCGCTATTTTGTGCTTAGAGACTACGAAGATGCTATGGAAATTTACAAGATAGAAATGCTGAGAGAGATGCAGAAAGCACAGACCTGGCTTGTGAAATTTCAGAGGAAAGCAAGGACTCTGAAAAGGTCATTTGTTTGATATTTTGTCCTAAGAATCTATGGTTTCTGGTCAGTTGGCGCTGAAGGATCAGTTGTAACTAATAAAACACTAGCACACTTAACTCTTTCCTTCAGTTACCTACAGTCTGTAGCTACTTTTCTAACTTCATTTATGATGTTGGATAAATAAATGAACTTGGGTTTACAATTCTAGGTTACAGTCAACCACTGAAGATTTCAGGGCAGAAAGTCAAGCAGCTGGTATCACATTTATAATCAAGAGCAAAGAAAGGATAGATATGGACTTGCTTAGAATTCATCTAGCCTGTGCTTTTTCACAATTGTGTTTTCAGAAATCAAGACCAGCCATTTCACAAGCTAGGAGAAGAACTGTCAACTTCTAATGGTGGCAAAAAATCAAAACTGGTCTTATTTCTACCTATAATCTGAGAAAAAAAGGTGATCACAGAGATATAGAACCCACCTCTTAATGGGAGGAATATAGAAGGACGCCTTCTCTTTAAACCTCCACTCTGGCCACCACGTCAAATGTTGTGCAAAACATTTTTCCTAATGCAAAACACACTGATTCCCAAGCTCTTTTACACATTTTATAGGACAGTGATAATGGACTCATTCCTGAGGTTTAGTTTTAGACAACTTCTTGCCTGTAGTTCCTAAAGTACAAATCTTTGGCTTCTGGCTTCTTTTGATCTGAATAATGATGACTGAGACTGGGCCTGTCTGCATAACAAGCCTATGTCTCAAAGCAATAGGTAAAAAAATTCAGTTAGTCCTCTCAAAGCTTCCTGAGAAGACCACAGTCTTCAACAGACTTTAGCCACATTGAGTTAATGAATCCATAGTTCTACAGTATCTTGTTACTTATATGAATCTAGATTAGGGTTTGAAAATCCACAGATGATTATGATTTAACTCTACTACTTCAAAATGTCACTTTGGAAGACAAAGCTACTACAAGTTTTGCATGTTCTTGTAAATACACTGACCTCATTGCCATTGTGAGGCAGAAGATGGGTATGAAGTCTCTCCAACTTTCTTTTTCATATTATCTTGGACCAGATGGACACTTTTGTGATGTAATGTAATCAGATTCTTCTGCAGTCCACATACATTATGGACTTTGGAACTAGCATAGGTGTGAGCCCTCCCCCCCCCCACTTTTTTTGCTGATGGACTCTAGGTTTTTGTTTATTTTCTAATACCTCAGTTTATCCCTACTGTCCTATACTTTTCTTCCCGCTCAGTTAGACAGTTAGATTATTTACTCAATCACAGTTCCTGTATTTGATTTACCCCAAGGCAGGAAGGTCTGTTTCTTTGATGAAATCTAAACTAATACAAGCAAAACAGTTAGCTGATTACCATAGAGTGATGGACAATAACAGGAATTACATATAAAGATAGGCAAAGATGTCACCGGAGAACATGAAAAGCTTTGACAGAAGTGACATTTTACTTGTTCTTCCCATTTTTCATGATATGAGAGAAATGGAGAATTAGGACCAATTCATGCTTATTGACCATCACTAGAATTTTCTTCTATAACATGTTATGGTAACCTCTAGGCTTTCTCATTGACCTTGTATGAACTCCTATCTAGTCAGGAAGGTCTTGAGATTGATAACACCTGACTCATAGCATTTCATCCTGTTCTTTTCAGAAACTTCTTTAGGAAGTTGCTATTTATTCTCAGGCATGGCAAGGCCAGAATGGAGGAACTTAATGACTTCCTCCTTCTTCCTGAGCTGGCTTTTTGTGGCTCAGCTTGATTACCATATTTGTCATGTGTTCCCAGAACTTCAGGCACAACCATACAAAAGTGTATATGTCTTTTAAAAGCTCTCTGTCAAGGGAACATCAATCACATTTGAGGCTAAATATAATCCAGTTGTTGCATAGGGATCCTTTATAAAACTGTAGTACCTCAGTTCTAGCCACTAATGCATCACAATTTAAGATAAAATTGATGACTAATAATTATTTATTTTCAGTAGGTGGCTGGTGATCACTGTGTTCTTGGTAACATTGAAATTTATTAAATTTATTCTATTTTATTTTTCTTTTTCCTCTTTATTTTTTAGACTAGTTATTCTTTCTGTTTTAATTGAGAATATCTATGTGATTCTAGACCATTTTTATATCATTGAAGAATCCCTTTCTCTCCTCCCTCCAAAAAATTATATAGAGAACCTAGTGCAGACACAGTCAGTCCTAATAATCGCTGCTTCAAACTCTGTGAGCCCAAAGGGCCTCTACTTAGTTGACGTGGTGGGTCATGTTCGCCTGATATCCTCCATCCCCTGACTCCTACAAGCTTCCCTGCTCCTATCTTCTTTGGGGTTCCCCAGTGTCATGGGGGAGGAACTCGATGGAGACCTCTAATTTATACTCTCTTTCTCCATACTGCTTGAATATGAGTCTCTGTACCCACTACCATATTCTATTGACAACTGGACAAGACACCAACACATGTTGAGTATAGCAGAATAATATTTGGAATCATTTCATTAATTTTTTTCTTACGGGAGGGCAGCACCAGTTGTACTTCTTTAAATCCTAGGATTCTGGGCTATCCAGTCTCTGATATGTGGCCATTCAGAAAGTATAGGGCATGGGCCCACTCTTGTGGGATGGGCTTCAAGTTAGCCCAAATATTGGTTGGCCACTCTCACAAGTTCTGTCTCACTATTTCCCCAGCGCATCCTATGGGAAGATCAGATTGTAGGATAAGAGGTTTTTTTGGCTGGGTTGTTGTCCAAATATCTCTTTTCATATTCTGCAGAGTACATTCCCATGCCAAAGAGAATAATTGTAGGTTTGAAGGCTCCATGCAGGCACCAACTTATCCTCTCTACAGTCTACATTCAGTGAGCTGTGTGAATGATGTTCTTAGCAATGAAACCCCACCATCAGTTTTCAGAGAGCAACATTTTGTCCTAGCAATAGCCTATGTTGTTTAGGGATCTCCACAGTATCACCTGTCCTACAACTTAACCAAATGCAACCCAGTCACTGGAAGTCTCGCCT
>NW_023046197.1:0-67701 GCF_011762505.2 Arvicanthis niloticus
GGGTACATGTGTGCTTTTCTTGATGGTAGGAAGAGTCTCTCTCACCTAACATTCTTAATTCTGCTTAGATCAAGGTCACAGAGTCCTTTCTGTTCCTACCTTATGTTCCTTCAGCTTAATTCTTTCAACTTGCCAAGCAACATGTTGGAGGCAGCATATCCTGCATCCCATCAGAATGATAGACATAATGATGCCCAATCTGTCTATCATGGATACCCATATAAAAAGGAAAACTGGGCATATGCATAAACTGTCATAAATCTGTAACTGATATATCTGCGATGGTTGACTAGTTGAAAGTCAAGATTTATTTTGCCTCTCACTTTCTGGAGGCTCCTGTCCCAAATGCAGTGAAAATATTGCCTTGGACCCTGTCAGGAGTACCAGATGGTAATGTCAGGTAACACATGGTAGGACAAAATGCTCATTTCATGGGCCAGAAAAGAGATGAGAGGAGAGAGGGAAGGGGGGACCACCCTGGGTCAATGTGTGACAGATGATCTGCCTTGACTGCCCAGCCAACACTGGACATTGCAGCTGCTCTACAGCTCCAGCTACAATTTAGCTCAGACTACACAAGAACTTTTATATGGAAGCCCAGTGTTCTTATATCCTGCTGAAGCCAAGACCAGTCCAGAGCAGCAGAGATCCTGACAACAGCCCAGTGTGCATTAGCATCTTTCAAGACCCTGCCACCTTCAGGTTTCTTATTGGCAAAGTGACTTAGACAGTGTCTACTCAATGCCTTCATTTTTTGTTCAGTGCTTGTTGTGTTTATTTTATGTACGTGAGCATTTTGCCTGCATGTATATCTGTTCACCACTGGCATACTTGGTGCCTGTAGAGACAAGAAGAGAGAATCAGAGCCCATGGAACTGGAGCTACATGAAGTTGTGAGCTACTACGTGAGTGATGAGAATAGAACCCAGGTCTCGTAAAGTAAGAAAACTTCTCTTAATTACTGAGCCATCTCTACAGCACAAAGTCTTCCATTTTTAGTTTACTGTTCTGCAAGACACACATGGTGCCAATAATTATCTTTGAAAGTTGCTACAATAGTGACATCATGTATCTAAAGCACCTGGCCCTAGGCTGACACTCCAGAGCACATCCCTAAGATCTCAGGATATTCCACTACATCCACTTGTAAAAGAGAACAGTAGCTCTTCACAGTAATTCCTTGGAGCAAGCCATTCATATGCAGGCCTTTGAGGAACACAAAACAAATTTAAACCATATCACCATCATCAGTTATTTCATTCTATATGTTTCTGGTTCCAGAAGTTACCATAATTTACAATCAAAAATGAAGTAAACAAGTAAACCAGTGTTTTCAATAAATGACTCCAAAAAAGACTGTGTATCTATATTATCTGTGTTTCACAAGTGTCAAAGAGATGAGCATGACGGTGGTGGGGGGGGGGGTTAGGGGGGGAGGGAGATGGCCAGCAAGATTTGTGAGAGTTCTCAAGTCACACAGATAAACAGGAAGACACTGCAGATGGAGCAGGATCCCCATGTTATGATAAAATTACAAGAATGTGTGCCTTAAGGCTTATTCTCCAGTCTCCAGCAGAGAGCTTCTAAACCCTTGAGTGTGGTCATATGATAGGGACATCTTTTGTTATTCACAAAAAGCTTCTTGCAAACACGCTGTGATTTATTCTAATGAGATAGCACTTGAGGGCCTAGTTACACTGCTAGAAAAACCAACCATGTGATAAGGTATTTGTTCTATTTCCAATCTCCAGGGAAGGGTGAGGTCTGAAAATTGAGGTATCCCCAACTGGCCAAAGATTCTATCAGTCATGACTACATAATGCAGATTCCCTAAGAGCCCTGAAAAAACATCTGCCCAGACTCCATGTTGTTGAGCACATCTTTATAAATTGAGACAGAACCTCCTGTGTTCAAAATCCTGGACATCTTGCCCTATGTACCAATTCACTTGCTTCTCTTATGGGACTATGTCTGCACTAACTCCAGTCAGAACTGAATTAAATGTAGGATAGCTAGTTGGTGACTAGAGAATTGCTTAGTGTGAAAACATACACACGTTTGGTGCCAGATTCACTGTGAGAATAGAGAAACGGTTTCCTTTCAGTCACAACTTTTGTCTACAGTGAACAGTAAATAACATGAGTAGACATAGATGTGGCTGTTCAGCTCCAGCTACATGGGATTGCATCAAATTTCAACCCAGTTTTTCCAGATTCTTCTAGTCTTCAGAAGAATCTTCACATGAGACTTCTTGGTTTTACACATCATCTCCAATTTTAACTAGATCATTAGTCACTCAAACACATATGACAGCCACATGTAACATACCATAGTGTCTGGATTGGCTTGTTAAGGAAGAAACCAAGAATGAAAACAATGCTACCTGCAAGAAGATGAGCTCTCAGATAGTAAAGAAATAAATTTCACAGTTGAGGCAGTAAGAATTTTGTGGAGCAAAAAAAGAGAAAGATTGTGTCATACGATACTGCCAGAAAAGCAACCACTGGCATTCCACAGATGTCGATCTTGGAAAGGGGATCAAAGTTTCTCAGGGAAAGCTATGATAAAAGCCATATGTCAGATAAAATGCAGGGCACTCATTTCCTAATGATGATCTATCCCAACACCTCAGATCAGAAAGCTTAGCCTACAAAACACATGGTTTTGTCTCTTGACTCTGCAGACTGAATGTATAAGACCAAGGATATTTCTTCTGAGGTCTCAATGCTAAGATCAGTGTGTGTCAGTGTCCCAAGCTACTCTTTTTAAAACTTTAACTCATAGGGAAGTTACACGAGCTTGACTTTACATGCATCTGTTTCATGTACTGTGCACTGAGTACACGGTCTCCACAGCCCTCTACTGCACCTGTTCTCTCCTCTCCTTTCCTGTTGGTCCTTTTGCTCTGCTGGGCACTTTTACTTCTACATTCATGTCACTTCAACATTTATGATATGTAAGTATCTTTCTGATAGACTCACCAATCATATTGGGAATATGCCACGCCATAAAGCCCCATTTTATCCTCCTTAGCTTTATGAATGTCCTCAACTCTGGAAACAGTTACATTGGAGTGCGGATCATTTAGCACATTGACATGACTTTTGGAGGGTTACAGGTCAGCTTATTTAAGGAGTAGTAGAAGTCTACAATCTAAGTAGTTAGCTGAATTGAGTGCCCCTGAAATCTACATGGAAGTACAAGGAAACAGATAATACCTTAATCTGATGAGGGTTATGTGTTGCCAAGGATTTAACTTGTCCTTTTAAATAAACAGAAAGAATGAGAGAGGAGAGGAGAGCTCTCTGTTCTTTTTCATAGGGCTATGAATACTACCAGGAGGACCCTGACCAGCCTTGACTACTGCAAACAATAAATATAATGTTCTCCCAAAGGCATTATCTCCAAAACTCATCACGTGGAGACTTCAATATGTGAATTTGAAGGGAGGTGGGTACAGACATTCAGTCCATGGCAATGGCTCTAGAAAGACCTCTTTAGAATTCTTGATAGCATCCAAGAAATAATGGAATGGATGAAAGAATGAATTGATGTGAAGAAGAATATTGTTTGCATAGAAACCACCCTCAAAGAAAAGGTGACAAACATGATAGAAGCTTGAAAACAAAAAAAAAAAAAAATCTTTTCTAAGAGATATTTCCCACTGAAAACATTTTTGTAACTTTATGGGCATAAGGGAAGAAGTGTGTGGGAATGAATGAAAATGGAATAGATGGGATATGGGTATAGGTGCATAAGTGAGACTCCCTGGACCCCTGTTCCTCTGAAGCAAGGTCACTTCTGATGATAAAGAGAGAAAATCTGAAAGCCTTCTGATGGACAGTCTCCTCTGCTCATGCAATAGGTTGATGCTCATGAAATAGGAAGTTGAAGAATGTCAAACATGGGGGTTGGCGGAATTCCAAGAAAATTAGCTGGAGATTCAAAAGGGATTTCAGAGCAATAGTTAGATTCATTCTAAGTTGTTCTTTCTTAATCAGTTATTCATCTCCACTGTTAAAAAGTCTATGTAAATGAAAGCCAGGTACAGGGCAAAGCTTTTCTCCATGATGTCATACACCTAGGAGAAGGTTGCCAAGAATCAGTGTGATGGTTTTCCCCGGGAGGAAGATGGCAGGTCAGATGTGAAGAAAGGACAGGGAGACTAGAATCTGGTGAGCTCAAGTGGATGACCTCACCCCAATACACAGAGAGAGAGAAATGAGAAAAATCGTGTCAATCCTTATAATATTCAATCTTTGTAAGAAGCCCGTCAGCAGGCATTAGCACCATACTTTACAGATGATGGAATGAGACCCCAAGTTAAATAGTTTTCCCAGATCTCCCAGACGGATGAGTGCCAAATCTAGGATTTTAACCAGTGCCTTTATCAACATGAAGATCTCCAGTTCCCACACATCATAGTAAGTACTGTGAAATCAGAATATAGTAAAAACTCCAAAGTGTTTCAGTAGATACAAAGTTGAATAGAGATTGTGGCAATTCTGCATGTCTCTGGCTGAATGCTGAAAAACTCTGGTTTGAACCGTGCCAAGAATTTCTTTGGTGTTTTTAGGTAAAGATTCATCCTCTCAAGTTGCTACTCAGGAGACACCTGGCACCATGTGTTACTAATTGATAGATATGATGGTTAGATTAGCTGTCAACTTGACACAATCTAGAATTGCTGAGGAAGAGAGTCTCAATGCAGTGATGTCTACATTGAGTTGGCCCATTGGCTTTTCTGTAGGGGATTATCTTAATTTAATTAATCTGGAAAAATTCAGCCTACTGTGGGTGTCACCACTCCCTAGGCAGGAGGTCCTGAACTGTGTAAGAGTAGAGAAATCAAATTGAGCCGGGCAGTGGTGTCACATGCCTTTAATTCCAGCACTTGGGAGGCAAAGGCAGGCAGATTTCTGAGTTCGAGGCCAGCCTAATCTACAGAGTGAGTTCCAGGACAGCCATGGCTATACAGAGAAACCCTGTCTCAAAAAACCAAGAGAGAGAGAGAGAGAGAGAGAGAGAGAGAGAGAGAGAAATCAAATTGAGAACAAGCAAGCAACTGAGTGAGAATAGATGTATTTATTTCTTTCTACTTTTAACTGTGGATATGATGTTACTAGTTGTCCTAAGTTCTGGCAAAGTTGTCTTCCCTGTAATTGACTGATACCTAGAATTGGAAAGTAAAATAAAGATATTCTCCCCTACATTACTCTTGCCAGTGTATTTATAATAGCAACAAAGATAAAACTAGAAGACTACCTAATAAATTTGAATCTATGAAAATTTTTTAAACTACTTGTATTGTGTAGCTTTCAACAACCTAGTAATAATAAATTAATTCTTTTCTTTCTCTATAAAATTCTTGTAATGTTCTCTTTATCTGTCACCAGTCTCTCGCTGTTCATGGGTTCTTTAGGAGGGTCTTGTGGTTTTTAAACCAGAATGAGATACAACTCCTTAGGATAATGTTATGTAACCAAATGTTGCACTTGGAAAACTCAGCAATTACCATCATCTACTCATTAAGATGAAGATAAATAATTTGATATTCAATTGTTTATCAACTTTGATTTCTCAAATTAACAATCACAAATTGTTCTATATCTGTATAATGTTTTACTGTCTCTGCTGCCTAACTCAAATTCTCTTAGATCATGTAAGTGAAATTCTCAAAAAAATACAGAAACTCAAAATGGCTAATGTCTTAGCCAGCGTTTCTATTCCTGCACAAAACATCATGACCAAGAAGCAAGCTGGGGAGGAAAGGGTTTATTCAGCTTACACTTCCACATTGCTGTTCATCACCAAAGGAAGTCAGGACTGGAACTCAAGCAGGTCAGGAAGCAGGAGCTGATACAGAGGCCATGGAGGGATGTTACTTACTGGCTTGCTTCCCCTGGCTTGCTCAGCTTGCTTTCTCCTAAAACCCAGGACCACCAGCCCAGGGATGGCACCACCCACAATGGGCCCTCCCACCCTTGATCACTAATTGAGAAAATGCCTTGCAGCTGGCTTTCATGGAGGCATTTCCTCAAGGGAAGCTCCTTTCTCTGTAATAACTCCAGTTTGTATCAAGTTGACACACAAAACCAGCCAATACTGCTAAAACTGTATTTGTGGTACATAACAGAAACCCAGTTCTACACTGTGAGTCCTCCATTCAAGCCTAATGGAGGGCTATCTTTCTCAAGAGTTCCATCCAAAAAAAATCACTTTGGTTGGAAGTGCCTTATATTTGTGAAGCAGCAGAATTAACTGTCTTTGCACCATTAGAGTAGGAACATGATGAAAGGGCTGCATCATGAAAATAAAACAACTCAAAGCCCACAGTAAAGGAACAGTTCAGTGCAACTCTGTTCATACATCTTTTGTTCACATGTATTTCAAGTCTGGAAGAAGACTGTGCCCCTTCTATTAGGACTATCTTGTACCTCACTGGTACAAATAGGCATAATTATTCTCTAAATGTATTTTGAGAGAAAAGTTTTATTTTAACAGGAAGGGTGATGTGTAGGAGGAGCTAAGGTGTGGAGGAGTACTGAGAGGAGAAGGAGTAAGAAGAGGAGAGAAGGAGAGGAGAAGCTAGGTGATGAGAGAGAGAAAGAGGGGGGAGACAGGGAGGCAGATGTTCACGTATCTCCACAGTCAAAGATAGTTTGATATATCTAGGTTGGGTAGTGGGTTACACCTCTGATTGAGCATTACCAAAATTATAAAGCCTTTGATTAACATTTTTTTAAAAGTGTATAAATGCAAAAGGAAAAGGGGGCATGAGATAGGGGTTTTCTAAGGGGGGGATGGGGAAAGGGGATGGCAACTGAAGTGTAAATAAAATATCCAATAAAAAAATAAAATACAAAAAAAAAAAGACTGTGCCCCTTCTAACTATATGGAAACTAAGGCACCCCATTAAACTTGGGAAGTGTAAAAGCCAGTTTTAAATATTTGCATATTAAATACTGCAATATTTGCATAACTGACCAGATCATCGAAGAAAATTATAATGGAAAGTGGTTTTAAAAACCTAGATATTCTTCAGCCCTCCTCCAAGCACGGTGAGTGAGTGTGGGTACGGCCCTGTGTTTCTCTGGTTTAAGGTCTCTCCATCTGCTGATATTTTATATTGGCTTGAACAAATGCCCCCCATACTCATGAGCAAGACCTCTTGCTATTGGCTTTCCCACTTTTTAGGAAGGGACTTCAGGATTGGTCAAGAAAAATATATGGCCATAAGATGGCAGTAGTATGTGTAAGAATTATTTAGTTGCCATTTTGACATATTTCCTGACAACAGGAGGACATTACAGAGGCTGCTGTGGAGGGGCTACTATCCAAAGGGAACGGAAGGGTAAGAAAATTCCCAGGGGAAAGGGCAACTAAAATGGGTTTATACATCTGGGGTTACCACAACAGCCCAGCAGGAAGTCTGAAACAGCAACTTAGGGTCTTTATAGCTCTGGGGTTTGTCTTACATACGTTTGTAAGACTTTGGAAACGGTTCCATCAAACACACATTAGGTAGTGTCTAACTGCCTATTAAGCTTTGTTTTAAAAACCTGGATGTGTACAATTTTGAGTTTGGTATTGGGGGCCATTGAGCTAAGGTCTCCGCCTGCTGGGTACAGAGAAATGACATAAGGGTCAATACCCAGAGGCTCACTTTAGCTTGTGTGTATGGCAATGTTCTCTTATACATGACTTTTCAGGGCTGAGTTTGTTCTCTGCTCTGCTGACTTTGTGTCAAACAGCTCTAGGGTTCTGGATGCTTCCATATAGTGGCCTCAGGCCACTCATCACCAATCCTGCCCCTTCTTAAGTCTCACAAATTGGGGCTATGACGCTCATGCTACAGTCTCATGTCTGGTGGTAATATCCTATCTGGGTTCCTGTCCTTATCCTTGTGCCTTCTGTGGAATCCGGACATTTGCCTGCATGCCTCCCTTCTCTACTTCAGCTGTTTCTCACTTCAGCTTGTTCACTCTCTACCTTCCCTAAGGCCTGGAACAGTGGTGAGACACTGGAGTATCGGACTGTTCATGAATGCTGTGCTCATAGCACATGATGGAATCTTTCTTTTGAGAGTCAACTATATATTTCAAGGTTGACTATTTAAATGGATAATACTCATATATAGATGTTATGTGACTTCTCCCAGGGATAGGTGAACAAGTGTGTACTTGTTCCAGGTGGCAAGCAGTGCACCTCTGAGGTATACCTCACACCATTTTTTTTCTCCTTGTTCATTAAACAGTTTGTGGTGGTTTAATGAGAGTGACCCCATAGTTTCCTGTTATTGAATGCTTGCTTCTCAGTTGGTGGATGGTTTAGAAAGAATTAGGAGGTGTGACCTTGTTGAAGGGAGTGTGGCATTGGGAGTGGGCTTTGAGGTTTCAAATGCCAGGCCCACTTTCTGCCAAGTGTTTGTGGGTTATATGTGAGCTCTCACCTACTGCTCTTAATGTCATGCCTGACTGCCTGCTGCCACGTGCAGCAGGCAGTCAGGGTCTTGATTAACCCTCTGAAACTGTAAAGCAAGCCTCCCCCCCCCCCCAAATAAATGCTTTCTTTTATAAGAAATTGCTTTGGTCATGTTGTCTCTTCGCAGAAACAGAAAAGTAAACTAAGACACAACTTTATGCAAAATTGATATTAAAGATAATTCATGCTGCCCATATGCCCTAATCCATTTGTGTGCCTATAACAAAATTCTCAAGTCTTGTATTTATAAACAGAATTTCATTTTCACTGTTCTGGATGTTAAAAGGACAGGCTCAAGGCTGCTCTAGGTCACTGTCTAGATGTGACTACTCATTGCTTTCAAGATGACACCTTAAATCTGCTTCTTCCTGAGTGAACAAAAGCTTTATCCTTACACGGTAGAAGAGGCAGAAGGTGAAGATTTCCCCTTAAGCCATTTTTAAAATAACTTTTTTGAGAAGCTTCATTTGGTAACAGATGTCCAGTTGGGGCTCTGTCCCATTACTTAGAAATGTCATTTAGATCACTCTCATATGTGTATAGATTTTAGGAACCTCTACTGTATTAGGTTTCCTCTCAAATGGCTCTTAATTTTAGCTGTCTCTCCCCATAGTCCCTCTTTTGTCTCCCTCCACATTTGATTCCCCTGTTCCAATCCCCGACCACCTATCCTTAACTATCAATTCTATTTCCCTTTCCTAGAGAGATCTATCTGCCTCCCTCTCCTGCCCCAGGGCCTTCCTCTATATCAGTAGTTCATAACCTTCCTAATGCTGTGACCCTTTAATACAGTCCATCATGTTGTGGTGACCTACAACCATAAAATTATTTTGTTGCTACGTTGCCATATCACTCTCTGCCTATTCCCTGAGGGTGCCCCGGCACCACCAACATGCCACCAGGCAAAGTCCGAAACGGGGCGTGGGGTGGGGTCCACAGTGGTTCCTGGTCTCTCTCTCTACCCGGATGCCCACTGGTATAACTGGAGGGAAAGTCGGGATCCTGGAATCTGAGGTCTACCTGTCCTCTCAGGGCATCTGCTTGCCAGACAAAAGGGGAAGGTGGAGCTGGGACAAACAAAATTTGGTCTGATTAGGAACAAGGGCTGGGGGGGGGGGGGTGCTCCTTAGTGGAAGGCCTTCCCAATGGGGATCCTTAACGAAGCAGTTCTCTGAGAAGATCCTTGCTTGTTATTAGTGTTTATATGATGGTGAATGTGAATGCATATACTTTATTCAGGGCGAAACAGGAATGACATGTCTTTAGTGGGAGAGAATATCCAGGAAGGGAAAATCAATGGCTGAAGGTGCAAGGCTCTCTAGATATCCCATTAGCATGGAAAAGAACTCCAGGTTTTATGCTACATGGCTAAGTGTGCATGGTCTTCAGTGGGGTGTGATCATGGTTACCAGTTCCAGAGCTGGTACAGAGAGAGGCATGTAGGGAATGTCTCTACTCTTACCATTCTCAATTCTGAGATTGCTGGGGTTTGACCTCATTCAACCTTACCAGTTCTTATGCCTATCTGATAACACAGATCCACATGCCCTATGCAACTTCATAACTTTGCTACTCTTATGAATGATAATGTAAATATCTGTGCTTTCTGATGATCTTAGGTGACCCCTTTGAAAGGATCATTTTACCCGCAAAGGGGTTGCTACTCACATGCTGAGAAACACTGCTCTATACCTAATTTCTGTGCATTTGTGGATTGTAGCTTATTATCTCTGTTAACTCTAAAGGTGGCTCTGGAGAGTGACCTCTAATGTTTCTTCCGGCTAACTTGAGATGGATAAGCTAACGTGTGTGTGTGTGTGTGCGCGTGTGCGTGTGCGTGTGCGTGTGCGTGTGTGTGTGTGTGTGTGTGTGTGTATTACTTTCTTATTGCTGTCATAAAATATCCTGTCAAAAGATGCTCAAGGGAAAGAGTTTATTTTGACTTACAGGTTCAGAGGGATACAGTCCACCGTGGCAGGGAAGGCATGGGAGCAGGGGCAGGAAGCTGGCTGGGCACAGTGTGTTTGCCTTCGGGAAGCAGAGAATAAAAAGAAAAAGTGGGGCGATAAAGCTTCAAGATCCACCCCTAGTAACCCACTTCCTCCAGTGAAAGTTTGCCTCTTAAAGGTTCTACAGGTTTCCCATGGCATCATCTGCTATGGATCAAATGGCATTATCAGCTGGGGGACAAGTATTTAAACACATGAGCCTGTGGTGGACATTCATGTTCAAACCACAACAAGGTATAATTATGTAAATTCAAGTCTAGCTAATGTCACCCAGCCTACTCAAACAGGACACCTTAGACCAACACAAGCTCAGTAGTTTATCAGTCACATGTACAAATTGAGATATACTGGAAGCATGAAATGCCCACTAGTTTGTGAAGATGTAGTACAGCCATTCCATTCCATGTTATGTGGAATATATTATTAAAATAAATGTTATTCTTTAAATTTTTAATGTGGCTAATAGAATTTTTAAAATTACATTTGGGCTTCACATTGTGTTTCTATAGGATGGCACATCCACATTCAACAAATATTTACCAACTACTCACTAAATACTTGGTGTTCAATATTGAGTGGAAAAGACAAATACCTCCTGTTGGGGAATTTGTATTTCAGTGCAATCAAAGAATAAACATGTTGAATGAGCAAACTCAAGAGGCAGAGAGATGATAACAATGATGATGAAGGAGGGGAAAAAACGTAGACGAAAAATAATATTCAGTTGTGAGGGTTAAACATAGCTTGTGAAGAAAATGGTATTTCTGGAAACTTGAAATAACATAAGGAATAATTCATTTGCATACTGAAGGGAAAGAAATAGGGAAAGCAAGAGATAGGAACTAGCCTAGCCAGTGCAAGGGTGCTGAGGCAGAAGAAACCTCGTCCTCTTAGAATGACAAAGTAGAGTCTCACACAGCTAGAGGAAGAAGAGGTGGTCAAGGCATAAAAGAACTGAGGGGGTGCTAGGGAAGTTACCATGAGGGCATTGGTGCTTGCTGTGTGATATGGAATCCTTGGTGTGATCAGTAAGGGGGTGGGGTCACAGCAGGACTTGTATTTGACAGGAGTCACTCTGATTGTCTTCTTAAAAGATTATTTCAAGTGCACAAAAGTGAGGGGGCACCTGTGTGAGTCCAGTGAAGAAGTGATGGTGACCAGGGTGTGGTTGGAAGCAGTCAGATTCTTAGTGTGCTCTGAAGATAAAAAGAACCCCTTGGATTTGCCTGGATCTAATCCATGTGCTAGGCTGTGTTATCTCAGCACCTAAGATGGTGGTGTTGATGCTGTCTCTTCAGAAGGGGTGCAGAAGGAATTTCTGGGCTGTTTCAGTTGCTCGAAACAGAAGGAAGCAACTTTCAATACAGGCACATAAATGAGATAAGAAAGGAGAAACTTTGATCAAATTAGGAAACAGGACCAAAGAGATTTTTTTTTTAAAAGCACAAAACAGCAAGGTCAGAGAGCCAAGAGTTTTATTTAAACTATACCTGAGATACTTATTAAATACCCGGCTCAGGAGTCCACTAGACAGTTGAATACACAAGTCCAAAGTCCAAGGAGAAGTCTTCACTACAGATACAAGTTTGAGTGACATTAGCATGCCAATAACTTAGAATATTCTAACATGAAATATATCTATAAACCTAGAGGAATCAGTGGACATGAAACCCTGATGAGAAAAGAAGTTATATATTTATTCTGTTGAAACTGATGTCACTAACACTCCTTCAATACAGCCCATGAATTAATTCCCTGATGAATGCACCATCAACTGAAAGTATCATAATTTAAACCCACATTTAACTTGGGCAAGATCTAATAGACTATTGAGTGGGTGTACATATTTTGTTTTGTAACATTGTAAAATCAAGACATCACAAGCCAACCTATTGTAACTGTAGACATCAGCCCCAAAGCACTCAAAAAGCTGTGGGCTTGGCAATGACAAGAATAACAGCTATTTTATATCACATTATCACTTATGAAATATCATTTATGCTCATCAGACATTTAAAATGATTGTAGTTATTTAGACTTGTGCTAGATCAAATCATTTGCTGTGCTAATGTACATAAGTCATTATAATGTTGAGATAAACATATTCAGAATAATTGAGTTTTTAATCCTATGTGGTATATTATATTTTAAAATTGTTTTGAGATTGAACCTGTGGTTCCGGAAACATGCAGATTAGACTTCCCACACCCATCTTCTCTGCCTGATGAGTCCTCTGGGAAACCCCCAATTGTCCTGAACTACCTGCTAGAACTGGTGGTCCTCCATTATCCTGCCAACTCTCTACCCACCTTCATCAGACCTGCAGATCTGGAAGCATACAGATTAAAATCCCTTCCCACACCCATCTTTCCTGTCCACTGAGTCCTTCTAGGCCCCAACAGCTTCTCTGAGCAGCTTGATATCTCTGCTGGACCACCATTCTCCTGCCACCTCTCAGCCTATCTTCATCAGACCTGCTTATCTAGAGTCATCATACATCCCCAAAACCACTGATGGTAGGCTCCTTACTAATACCTACTACGACAGGATCAAACAGGAACTAAAGTCATCCAGATGGCTACAGGCCCTCAAAAGAACACAATCAACAAAACCCAGGGCAATATGACAGCTTCAGAGCACAGCTACCCTACTACAGCAAGCCCATGATATCCTAACACAACAGAGGCACCTTTAATCCTATCTTATAAAGACGACAGAGGACTCTAAAGAGGAAATTAATAAATCCTGTTAAGAAATACAGAAAAACACAATCGCACAAATAGAAGTCTTTAAAAAGGAAACAAATGACTTAAAGAATTACAGGGAAAAAAACAATTAAACAAGTGAAGAAAATAAACAAAATGGCTCAAGACCTGACAATGGAAATAGAAGCAATAAAGAAAACACAAAAAGAGAATCCTGGAGATGGAAAGCCGTGAGAAGATGACAGGAACAACAGATGCAAGCATCACCAACACAATACAAAAGACAGAAAAGAGAGTCTAAGGAGTAGAAGATACAATAGAAGAAACGGATCCAACAGCCAAAGAAGATTTAAATCTAAAAAATTTCTGACAGAAAACGTCCAGGAAATGTGGATAGACACAAAGAATAATAAGAATAATAAGAACATTATTCTAACCTAAGAATAACAAGAACAGAAGAAGGTAAAGAGGCACATACGTAACTGAGGGCTGCCTTGTCTGGCCTCAGTGAGAGAGGATGCACCTAATCCTGTAGAGACTTGAGGCTCCAGGGAAGGGGGATGCCAGATGCTAGGGGGGATCTGGAGGCACTCTCTCAGAGGCAAAGGGGAGGGAAAATTGGATGTAGAACTGTGGGAGGGGGAACACGGAGGGGGCAATGTCTAGAATGCAAATAAATAAAGTAATTAGTTTTAAAAGAAAAGAAAAAGGCGATTGTCCTTTTATATGATTATAAACTGTAATCTACCAAGTGGGTTTGCAGGATTAAGCACCCCTGGAAAAGGGATGTTAAGGAGCACTTTACACTGAGTGTGTGCAAAAGCTGAGTCACAAGGCACAGCCTGACAGGACTCAAATTTCCAGTGATGCCTGATGCAGAACTGGCTGAGGAATGTGAAGGGCTACCCCAGGAACCAGGGGAAGGCAGTATTTATAAAGAAACCATGTCAAATGCCAAACATTGGGTTAGACGACTACAAAGGACATTGCACTTGGCAATGTTGATGTCACTCGTGGTCTTGGTGGGAACAACTTAGGCACATTCACAGGGGTGAAAATGTGGCTTGACGTTCATGCTATTAAAGGAGCAAACTTGGGGATAAAGCACAGAGACAATACCTTCAAAACATTTTGCTGTAAGGGGGGAGGAAAAAAATGGGTCAATACGGAACAGAAAATTGGGTGAAAGTTTTACTTCTTTTTTTTTTTTTTTAACAAGGGAAACATAGAAGCATGATAGTGTGTTGCTGGATGTGCTTCAGAAGATTGCAGAAAATGGCTGATGAATTTGAGAAGGATCTCGGTTGCAGGAGTGGTGTCCACTGTTAGGTAGCAGTGGATGGACAATTCAAAGAGAGATGCTTCATCAGGCATAAAGGAGGGAAAGTGAGATCACATGGACACAGATGTAGGTAGAAGGGGATAATGATAGAAATTTTTTAGCAGTTTTTTTCTTTGTTGATTTTTTCTTTTTCTTTTTTTTTTTTTTTTGGGGGGGGGGGGGGGCTTGGAATTGGAAGAAGGTGATCATCCAGGATTTAGAGATCCAAGATAGGACAAAATGAAATCATCCTGTGCTGAGTTGAAGGCGCATGATCTTAGCAAGAGCATGACTGTCGAGCAGCATGGTTAGACTCAATGTCAGTACACAAGAATATGCAGTTAGAATAACGCACACCACTCTGTGTGTTCCCGGGACGTTCAGGGGGCCAGCGTGATTCCTTAAATCAAGACAGGGACAAAGGTGTTAAAGGTAGGCAAGAGAACAACACTGGAGACCTTGAAAGTTAAGAAGCAAAGTGAAGATGAGAGAGAGGAGAAAGACAAAGAAAAACATGGCAGACCTTTGAGCACAGTGAGGCTGCTGGACTATTAGAATAGTAGAGGAAAGAAGGGTAGAGGCGGGAGGTAGGAGAGATGTAGAGTTAGTAGTTACTAAATGGCAAGGAGTGAGAGATGGCGGAAGGCAAGATCCTTGCTAAGTCCAAGGGTCCGTGGGGAGCACAGACATTGAAAGCTGTAGTATTGAAGATTTAATACTGAAATGATTGAGGCCAAGGCCAAAATCTTAAAAGAAGGGGGAGGGGCAAGAGTTGTGATATGAGGGATTTAGGCTAAGTGTCCGAGGTAGGGAGGTTCAGCTGCTGTGTGTGCAGTCAGAGTAGATGGAGCGTGACAATCGCTTAATCCAACTTCACAGCAGCCACGATTTTCATCCACATGACCTTGGCCCCTGGATATAAATGATACGAAACTACCACTCATTCCTTCTCGTGGCATATCTGTGTAGAGAGCTGCCTGACGCCTGCAAAATCATGGCTGGTAAAACCTCAGCAACACATCGCCTTCTAGTTCATTCAAAAACACACTTCCATGTCCATGCAGTAAAATGACGAACCAACTCGTCAGTGACTCAGGAGGAGCAGCACCGGCTCTCCCAGAACCACATGAAGCATTCCCAGGCCAGGACCCTCAGTGCTTAATGCTGACTAGAGGAGAGCATCATTTTAATTATTATGAAAATATTGAGCAGTTTTCAATCTCCCTCATATAAGTAGTGTGATAAGTCAAGTCTCTGTTATTGTTGCAAGCTCTGCCAGGGCAAGCACATGCCAACAGACCCCTTTATTGCTTCTCTTTCCAAATCAGTTTCTCAAGCCCTAAGACAGCTGGCCTACCGAAAGGACTGGTGAGTGGAACAACAGTTCTATTGAAAATTAGGAAGCAATTGAATACTGCATGGCCAAGAACTTGTTCATTTTCTAAATGTATTCTCAACAGGTACAGTGCATACTGTTTATGTTCTATAGAAATGCCCACACGTTGTCTTTTGAGAATCTTTACAGGTATACCACTATCCTAAAATCTCCTTTACCCAAGCCTCTGTTTCCACTCGTCCTCTATCCCTTCAGATCTCTAATACACATTATGTCACCAGATAAACCTGGAAATCCTAGGTGGCATTCTTACTCAAGGCTCATATAAACAACTATACTGTGTGTGTGTGTGTGTGTGTGTGTGTGTGTGTGTGTGTGTGTGTGTGTGTGTGTGTTATAATCTATTTCTTTTATTTGACAGAGCCTCATGAAACCCAGACTGGCCTCAACCTAACTGTAACTGAGCATGCCTCTAACCTTCTAATGGCCCAGCCTCTGCTTCTGAGTGATGGGTGGACACGTATGCAGGACCATGGCCGTTGTATGCAGCGCTTGGGGTCAGATCAATGGCTTTGCATGTTTCACAAAAACTCTACCAACTGAGCTATGTCTGCTGCCCAAAGCTCTGGATCTGGCATGCAACAAATATAAACTGAATTAAAGAGATAGTGCATATATGAATGGGGGCACAGGGTTCGAGGAATTATACTCCAAGAAGAGAAATATTTAGTGTTTTTACTTCATATTACGAAAGCAACAGTTTGCAACATGTCTGCAAGCTAGCATCATTTAAATGCAGTAATGTCTCAAAGGGCCTACGTTAAACCTTTCTATCAAAAAAGAAAATTCTACATGGCTTCAGAAGAAAAAAAGGAATGTCAATGCTGAGGAGAGCTCTATTGGAAAAGAAAATTCTTGAATCAAAGTCTTACACTGGAAGTGATTTTGCTTTTGTTTTGTTTTGTGAGCATGATGTATGTTTGACAAAGCCATCTCCTGTGATTTATGTACTGTTTGTTTTGAGCACATCAATCTCACACAGAGAAAACACAATAGCTACACAAAAAAATGTATACAGGGCTCTTGTCTAGTGCTGAAAACAGATACGCCCTACTTTTGGTTTGTGGCCACAGCAATATTTATGGGAAGCACTGTGTTAAATTCCACAAGGTATTCCTTGCCAAAGCATCAGTGTACTGCTTTGCCCTCAGAAGCATCTGTCGTCTGGATAATTTCCTCCGTATAGATCTAGGCAACATGAGACAGCATTTTCAGATATCGCTGGCTGGATCCCAACCCTGTATCACAATCTCATTGATTGCGGGGAAGAGAGAGAAGGAGGAGGTGGGATAAAGGGAGGGAGACACAGAGACCAGAGAATGCTAGCTGAACTTGTTGGAATTCATCAAACAGACCTGCAGCTAACCTGCAGCTGCAGCTCGAGCGCATTCGTGGCACTGCATGTCATGTCTTATTTCCCGTTTTTCCCATACTAAAAAAAGGAATTCAGCTACTTTTCTGAGAACGTAGATTAAGCCATTTGTTCTCTTTCATTAAAAGACTCTTATTTCTGAAAGCTGGTAAGAAAGTTGGCTGAGACCATCAAATGTTTAGCAGGGAAGTGTGAGACCCAAGTTCAGCTTTCCATCCCCAGCCAAGCATGGGGACCCACCTATAATCCCAGAATTAGGAAGGACAGATGGCGGGGGGTGGGGGGGAGCAGGAGTAATCCAGCTAACCAGACTAGTCAAGTTGGTAAACTCTGGCTCCAGAGAAAGACAGAGACAGAGACAGAGACAGAGACAGAGACAGAGACAGAGACAGAGACAGAGACAGAGACAGAGACAGAGACAGAGACAGAGATTGTACCTCAACATATAAGGTAGAAAGCCCTTGAGAAAGATACGTAACACCAACCTTTACCTTTCTTAAACATGTGTACATGTGACCACACATGTGAGCCTACATTTACAGACAGTGCACATCTATACACATAAGAAGGAAAAATATCTATTTCCTTTAAATATTTACAACTGGTTTTCAAAATTTTAATCAACCTTCTGCCACTATTCTGGGTGGCACCCTAACTCTATCTAGTAGCAAGCATTCTGTACACAATTTCAGTCTAACAGAACTGGGGATGGGTGTAGCTTTCTTTAATATCAAATATACTCCACAGCCTTCCAAAAGTGATAGCCTTAGAGGGAAACTATGATGGGATAAAGGTTAGCTTTCTGGTTGGATCTGAGACACACTACACAGGAGGCAAACCTGACCGGAAGCTGGAGAGTCATCGGTCACAGAGAAAAATCTACTTGTTGTATAGTAAATAGACATGTTGTGACCATCCAACTGCTCTCTAAATATTTGGCTATGCCTTTACCTTAGTGTCTGTAGGATATATCAGTATCATGTATTGTTTGAGCTCACTGCAAAACAGCCTCTAAAGAAAGATCTATTTCAGGCCTACACTTGCCTCAAAGTGTCTTCCAAATCCCTTTTATCTGGGGATGAACTGAGTCCCCAAATTACTGAAAGGGAAGGAAGAGAACAGCAAACAGCCCAAGAGTAAATTGACTGTATCCTTGACATGAACTTTGAGATGTCCTATAAGGTGAACCCAAAAGAGGCTATTATTGTATAACTCATGATATAAAGATACCTGCAGTAGGAAAGAGAATCCAAAAATACAGCCATCAGAGGCTCATCCATAGAGAGAAAACTTAATTCCAGCTAACTGCCTCAGCTTTCCCAGTTGGTTTTGGATAGACATGAGCACTTGATTTGATGGGATTTGATGATGCTATCTCTATCTGTTGATGTGTATTCTTTTCCTTAGAAGCCTCAACTAAACTGTCACTGTGCTCTACCCAGCACTCCCAATGAGAATTCCAGCTAGCTGCCTTAAAGAGACTTTCTTATGAGATGTCTGCCTGACATTTTGAATGCCTGAGTTGATGTTTTACTATCCATCTGCTTATCTGCTATTTGATATTTATTTTTTTTACTTTGTCTCACTACCTACTTGATGAGCCCACTCATTAAAAACCAAGAGTATGGCTATAATAAATACTTCCTCGGGCCACACTGGCCAACGTTACTCCAAACATTGGTCGGAGAAGCTTCTTTCACAGGAAGCAGCTACTGCAGAGACTCTGAACTCTGATCAACATGCTAAAAATGAGTGACTCATAAGCACTCAGCCCTAAGTGAGACATCTATAACAACCCCTTCCAAGATCAGGGAACAGAAAAGAAGATAGAGTCAAAAGAGTATATGTGGGGGAACACTGGACAACTATCTTCTAGAAATAGTATTGCTATTGCATGCATGGACACAAATAACTGGTTACCTGGACAAGATTGAGCCTGTCTACAATCTTTCCTGGATGGGAGAAGGAATCATGAGGCTCCTCAATTCTCTGGAAGACTGTAGGTTGTAACTGGGTTGCTAGCAGAGGGGGAATATTTTCTTTAGCTCTGTAGCCACTGATAAGTTGTTTCTGTTCTAATAAATAATCTCTCCCCCCTGCTAAGACAAAAAAGCATAATTAAACTCAGCAAGTTATACAAAACACACACAGACACAAGCAGATACATACACACACATAGGCACACACACAGATACATATACACACATAGGCACACATAAATAAAGAAAGAGTGCAACAAAGACAAATAAGGAGATAAGAATAGAGAGGGAACTGTCTAGGAAGAAAAGGGGACTTGATGAGGGGGAGAGAGTGCTAAGAGAAAGTAATAAGGGCTTGAACATGATCAAAATATTTTATATATGTGAATTAAACTGTCAAAAAATCTTACTCTTTCAGACATTATTGTTTCATATGTTGGGAGATGTTCATATACCCTGAGAAGGACCACCATATTTCCTTTATTAATCTACTTCAGTCTTTGCTCTTCAGGCCCTATGATGAGCACTTATTGGTGGGAGAGAAGTATCTTGGGTCCTGCAATGCGTGAGTTTCAGGAAAGACTCTGTACCTACTTTCATGGGAGTCCTCTGAACTCAGGGTTCTTCATCCCACAGCTGTAGATGTGGCCTTCATCTAAGACCCAAATGCCAGCGTTTCAGGTTTACCATACAGTAGCCCCTAGAGGAGAGGCTGTCTTTGTTCTCGCTGCCTTTTGGGATGTCTATGAGGAATGCTCACTGAATATACGCAAAACGCTTAATGGACATATGTCACTGCCCTAAGTTGGACTCAGGAAATGGCTCTTCTCAAACAGATAAGATCTGAGTACTGTAGCATGTGATGCTTCCTTTACCTTCTGCCATGAATAATTTATCAAAAAGCATTCTCGAATTCTGAACAACACAAATACAGAATGAATTATTAATACGAGCTTCCCCAACCAAATCTTGTCTCTCCCTTTCCAATTCTATCCTCCTCAGCCCTCTGGCCACAGCTCCACAGCAAACTATTCTGGGCATCTCTGACAAACTGCTACGTCCTCAGAATGTTTGTATCTTGTTTCTTTATCTGTAAAAGATGAGTTTGGAATAAATGGTCTTATGGTCTGTTGATGCTGATAGTCCGTCATTTTTATAGAGACTTAGAAGTCCAAGTGATTTTCTTTGCTGCTTTCTCTGAGTTAGGATTAGTGAAATCTCCAGCAACCATAAGCATAGGTCAGTCCCTAGAATAAGTCTTTTGTGGCTGACAGCAGGGTGTGCATTCAAATCATTGGTGGCGCTCAAAATGATGAGCGGGGCCATCAGGCAGGATGCTGAAATTAAAATCTGTACATCAGTGACTTTGACAGATGAATTTTCCAGTTGCTTCCAGTTGTCCTGGGGCCATTTCTTGCCATTTCCCATCTTCCTCTCCTACTCGGTCACACTTTCACCCTCCTTTGTCTTCTGTGTGTCCAGTCAGACACTATTTCCCATCATCTGAAATGAAACTAAAGGATAGGAAAGCAGGTAAGTGTTGGGGAGTGAGACAGGAGCAGAATACATTTAGGAGCAGAGAGTAATTGCCACACATTAACTTCTCCTTATTCCTGGTCTGAGGACTTTTCATTGAGATAAAGTATACTGGAGTCTCAAGGACATAAAAGGAGTCCTGAGAATCTATGGTAATGTCTAGTCTCAGCACATTCTGTCATGAGTCAGCAGTCAGCAGGGTGTGGTACCGTCACCCTAGGGAGCCTGAGAGTCTAGGAGTGCACAGTAGCTGCTGAGATGTCAGAAAATGTGCTGGAGCTTATGGGGGAGGGGCAGAGAATGGAAAGCATAAAAGAACAAAATAAAGAAGGGAGACAGGATATGCATTTGACTGACAGTTTGGGTGTCTACCTCAAGTACACCTAATTGGGGAAAACTCACTTTGGTCTGAGGGTAATGACATTGGACTTCAAAGATTAATTTTCTTCATCATGCTTTATATATTTAGCAAGATAGATAAATATATAAATAGAATAGCTAAATATATATCATATATTTAATATGTATATATTACATTCATTAAATATAATATATATAAATATGTTTATATATTTAGCAGGATAGCTAAATATATAAAGAAATCATGTAATTGTGTTGACACTCGCATAAATTGATCCTGAATGAGAGAATGAAATATTGTAAAACACAATGTGCATCACTGAAAAAAATGTTAGCTAAGATGCATGTGAGTTTACACTAATGGGATCCTGAGATTTAGACAAGATTTTGCTAATTTTAGCTCAGCCTTTAATAGCAACATGCCATGTACCAGAGTCTGTCATGAAAAAGAAGGAAAAAGACCCACATCCTGGTTTGTGAAACTGCTCACTGTAGTATATGTTCAGCCTCCTTAGTTGCTGGCAAAAGAAACTATTCTACTACTTTAACTAAAAGTAGTAATTTTAAGTTACTAAGGATGCACAGTTTGCCAGCCAGGACCAGCCAGGTGAATCCTCCTGACCTCTCTCTACAGACCATCTCCAATCTCCTGGGCTACCCTAAATCCCACATCCATTTTGCTAGCCTAGTCTGGCCATCCCCAACCATGCTGACCTCAAACTCTAGAATTGGACCAGGATACACATCCCACATGCCAGCTTAACCTCTCTGTCCCACTGACTTCCTCTCTCACCCAGACTATATAAAACTTGTGGGTTCAACACCCTATGCTCTCTCCATACATGGGACTAACAAAAGAAGTTCACATGCTAAAGTCCCATCACAAAAATATGAACAATATGAAAGATAGAGATGGTATTTCCCACCCAAAGTCCACTAGTCCTATAGAAATGTTCTTCAATGACAAATACCTGTTTGAACTCTGGGAGGTAGGGCACGGAATTTAAAAAAAAAAAAATCATAAACTTTTTCAAAGAATTCAAGGAATTTGAAGAAGACAAAAAGAAACAATTTGATGAACTTAAAGAAAATAAGCACATGAATGGTACCCAAGAAAGCACAAAGATAAGGCTGACTGAAATGATGGAGACAATGCAAGGTTGAGAACACATCCAAAAAAGAGAGAAATGTTGAAGGAAACTCAATCTGAAATGAAAATGGAACTTAAAAACTGAATAACCCAGTTAGCAAACTCAACAGAAAGCCCAACAAGTAGAACTGATCAAGTTGACAATAGAATATCAGAACTTAAAGGTAGAAAAGATTAGACAAAACAACCAAAGAATATTAAAAAAAATAAAAGATAGGAAAAGAACATATTGTAAATATAAAATACCACAAAAGGACAAACCTTCTAATTATAGGCATAGTTAAGAAAGACAAATTTCCAGGTCAATAGGCCAGATCTTCAACAAGTTCACAGAAGAAAACTTCTTCAAATTAAAGAAAGACAGACTCACAAAAATACATGAAGTATACAGAAAACCAAATAAATAAGACCTGGAAAAAAAACTTGTGTCATATCATAGTTAAAACATGAAACATACAAAACAAAGAAAGCTGCAAGAAAAAAAAAAAAAAACAGTCCCATTTAAAGGAAAAGCCATAGGAATAACCACTGATTTCTCAATGGAAACTTTAAAAGCCAGGAGTACCAGGAATATTGCACTCCACATTCTAAAAGACCACAGCTACCAATTTAGACTAATGTACTAAAAAAAATCATCTGCTATAGTTCAAGGAGAAAGAAGTTTCTGTAATACAAAAAGCCTTAGATAGTCTGTGACCAACCAAACCAATCCTAGAGAGACTGCTGGGAGCAGTACTGCAGACTAGAGGGTATAATTATAGCCAAAGCATAAAAAAAAAAAAAAAGATACAAACAGCAAAAAGTGACTACAATTAACATACATTTCAATAATAACTTTAAATATTAATTACCTCAATTGTCCAATCAAAAGATATATACAGACTGACAGAATGAGTTATAAAATAACATCCATCTTTCTTTTGTTCTAATTAATTTCAACTTATTTTTCCAATTTATTATATAAAAATGTTGCAAATAAAAAACATCACACAGAGAAATTAAACAGACCCAGAAATCCCTTTCTGTCCTCTACAAGAAACTCCCACTAGCATTAAAGACTCTCACCAACTTAAAGTGAAAAGATATGAAAAATAATACTCAAAATCTAATGGGAGCAGGAAGCAAGCAGGCATTTCTATCCTAATCTCTGACAAAACAGAAGTCAAACTAAAACTAATTTAAAAGATAAAGAAGTATACTTTATTCTAATCAAGGAACAATTAACTTAGAAGATAATACCATCTGAAATGTATATATACAAAATTCTAATGCACTCAATCTCATAAAAAGGGTACAATTAAAATTAAAGACAGATTATCATGAACCCACTGTTAGCAGGTAATTTCAATACCCTATTTTCTCCAATAGACAGGTTAGCTGATCGATGAATAAACAGGGAAATATCAAAATTAAGTGACATCACACAGTAATGGCCATAACAGACATCTAGCAGGTATTTCACCTAAACACTGAAGAAAACACATTCTAATCAACATCCCCCAGAAGCTTTTCTACAATAGGCCACAAGCTGTAGCACTTAACAAATTCAGAAAAAGTGAAATAATCTCATGTATCTTATCTTATTATATTTCAATAAAACTGAAAATCAACAGCAAACAAAACTCTTGTAAGTACACAAACTTATGGGCATTAAACAACTCACTACTACTCCCACAATGTTCTGAGTATTTGATCTTTTGATATTTTAATATTTAACAAAGATACCAAAAAAAAAAAAAAACCATATGGGAGAAAAGATGGGGTCCTCAATGAATAGTGTTGGGAAGACTGGATGTCCACATGCAGAAGAATGAAATTCAACCTGCATCTATAACCTTGCACATAAACTGACTCCATGTGGCTAAAAGGCCTAAATTTAAAACCCAAAATATTTTTCACTACTATAAGAAAACATAGGAGCAGACTACAAAAAGTACAGAAGAAAACTTTCTGATAAGGACTTTCTTTGTAAGGGATGCCAATAGCTGACAAGTGAGGCCTCATAAAACTTAACTGCTCTGTACAGCTAAGAAACAATGGTTCTGGTCAAGTGAACAGGAAGCCCAAAGATTAGGAGGCAATTGTGACCAATTATATATCCAACAGAAAATTCATTTCCAGAACACATAAAGAAATTTAAAAAAACAAGAGTAAAAAATTATAAATGACTCATTCAAAAATGGGGCTATGAATCTGAACATCTAATTATCAAAGGAAGAAATAGAAGTAGCTAATAAATAACCCAAAAAACGTTCATCACTCTTTTCAATTAGAAGAAAGAATCATAACAACCTTGAGATCTCAGATCTAATTTTACCCCAGTCAGAATGACTAAGATCAACAAAACAACCAACAGCAATACTGGTTAGGTTGTAGGGAAACAGAATCTATATTCATAGCTAGTGAGATTGTAAACTGGTCCAGGATTCTGGAAATTGGTGTAGAAAACCACCAAAAAATTTCAAAATAGATCTACGATATGACTCATCTACAGTACTTCTTGGTATATGCCCAAAGGACTTGATACCTGGTCTATTTATGCTCTAATAGCAACAGCTGGGAAATGGAAAACTAAATGTCTCTGAATGGATGAGTGGATAATTAAAATGTGGTACATATAAACAATGGAATACTGTTTAGCTATAGAAAATTAAAAACCATGAAATTAAAGGTACATGGATAGAACTAGAAAAATTATGCTGGGTAAGGTAACCTAGACCCAGAAAGACAAATGTCCCACATCCTCTCTCATGACACCAAACCTTCAGACATAACTGCATAACCAGGAGCAAACGCAGAAACCAGAAACATAAAGGTGACCACAGTGAGGATGAGAAGAGCTGTAGAGACAGAAATAGCACAGTGTAGGTAATTGAAAAGGGGAAGAAAATGGGTAAAATGTGTGCAGGACTTTAACTGGGGACCAGAGAGGGAGGACAGTTCAGAAAGAGAGGGGAGCTGTATAAGTGGCCTAGATTGTAATGGAATGCATTAGAGGAAATAAAAGAAAAGAGAAAATGTAATTATATATTAATTTTAATTAAAATATAGAGGAAAAATACTAATAAAATTGCTAGCACTGTTGAAGATTCCCTGATCCCAAGAATAAAACAAGATGAATAAGCCTACAGAACAGGTGAATAACTTGGTATCACCCATGAACTAAGAGATATCAACTGTCAGAGATATATTGAGTAGTAACTCAATATACTGTAAGCAAACTCACAGCACTGTATACCTCTACAGTGGTTGGCAGCAGCTCACACTGTTGCTCTCACCACAAAGCAACTAAATTCTGGACTCTAATTATTTATCTTCCAAAACGGAGCCCCCAACTCTAACCTAGTGAGTATTGCTTAGTTCTAGGGTTCATCAAGTATTGGGGTTTACTCCCTAGGTAGAAGTGGAAGTAGACAGGCAAAAAGAAAAAACAGGAAAAGAGATTAAAAAGGAAATGATACACACTCAAAGTAAGTAACTTTGTTTGATGTAAAAATAGTACCATAAAGGCAAAGGAGAGGCCACTCACCACATCAGTCATGGGAAGTGTACGTAGGGGAGGTAAACTTAAATCAGGAGTCAGAAGTGGTGCAAGAAATGCCAGAAAGGTAAGGGAAGATGACTTTGAAAACCCATAGCACTCATTGCTTCTGGTGCCAAATTTTTGAATCCCAGATTCTAGGTGACGGTGACATGGCTCAAGGCATGCTTCTGAAAAGTAGCATGAGAAATGCCTAGACCAGGGCATTCAACAAGGGGAAGATTCAACAAGGCTTTCCACATGCAACCACACTGAGGTACAGAGACGAATCCAAAGCCCTTCTCTATGATTAGAGAGACCTTGTCCTTGAGTCCTCTTGGGGTTCACTACTAAAGCCAGTATGCTCCAACGTATGTGATCTTTTGGAAAATTGTTACAAAGCAAAGTCAGGGTTAAATTGCATTAAAAGTATTACTCAGAAATAAGCAAAAGATAAGAAACTGTCAATTGATTTTTAGATACACGGTGCTTTGAAATTGAAAAGGAGTCTTGGGAGCAAAATCAGGAAGAGTATTTTAATTGGCCAATATGAGAGTGCATTAAATAAACCAAAAATAATGCTAGCCAGAAAAAAATGTACACAGTAACAGGTTAAGAGTTGCGCTGGCCATTCATTACTCTTACCAATCTTTTCTTGGGTTTTTGGTTGGTTCATTGGCTTTGTTTTGTTATTTTCCTCCTTGAGACAGAATGCCGTTATATACGATGAGATATATTATTCAATATTGGATGGAGCTATAAATTACAGCTTTTGTATATTTACATTTTCTTGTCTTAGTGTACTCCAAGCTTAGGGTTCAAAGCCTAGTTTTAAGATAGCTACCAGAAAATATGAATTTCTACATCGTGTTATATTATGAATACATTGCAAAGAGGGAGTCCATCATTCAGTCCAGTTTTGTTACGAACTGTGTCCATCACCTGATTTTTGGTAAGTAAGCCAGAAACACACACTGGAAAAATAAAATACAGCATATTCAACAAATGGTGGTGCTCCAACTGGATGTCTGCATGTAGAAGAATGCAAATAGATTCGTACTTATCGCCTTGCTCAAAACTCAATACGCTTTTTTAAAAATTTCTCTACTTTATTAAAACATAACATGCAGAAGACACCTCTGAATAACAAACATGGCTAATGTTTAAGAAGGACAATTGTAGAATTTGAAAAAACTGAAAACAAAATAGTAATGTATTAGAGAAATTTATAGTTAGAAACTGAATTGGGAAAAATGATGCCTTTATTATATATAAAGAAACAAGCTTGGTAAGTTTATATAAATTCCCAGGAAAGGTGATAGACAGTAGATGCCATTATATACTAAATACTGTTCATTTTCTCTGCCTTACAGGTTCCCACTTCATAATATGTCACAATTCTGAGTCTGCATATGGTTAAACAAAACTCAATTCTAAATAGACCAAAGACTTCAACGCAAAACCAGATACACTGAACTGATAAAAATAAAAAATAAAAAATCAGGCTTAGAAGGAGTAACAAAATACTCACGGGAACAAATATGGAGACAAAGTGTGGGACAAAAACTGAAGGAAGGGCCATCCTGAGACTGTTCCACCTGGGTATCCATCCCATGTGCAGTCACCAAAGGTAGCCACTGATGTGGATGTCAGGAAGTGCATGCTGACAGGAGCCTGATATAGCTGTCTCCTTAGAGGTCTGCCAGAGCCTGACATATACAGAGGTGGATGCTCACAGCTAACCACTGAACTGATCATGGGGTTCCCAATGAAGGAGTTAGAGAGAAGACTGAAGGAACTGAAAGGGTTTGCAGCCCCATGGGGAGAGCAACAATACCAACCAACCAGAACTCCCAGGGTCTAAACCACCAGCCTGGGAGCACATGGCTTCAGCTGCATATGTAGGGGAGAATGGCCTTGTAGAGCATAGGTGGGAGAGGAGGTCCTTGGTCCCATGAAGGCTGGATGCCCCAGTGTGAGAGAATTCAAGGGTGGGGAGGTGGGAATGGGAGGGTGGGTAGGGGCACATCCTCATAGAAGCAGGAGGAGGGGGATGTGGTGGGAGGTTCTGGGGGTGATGGGGAAAGGGAATAACATCTGAAATGTAAATAAAATATCAAAAAATAATTTAAAAATCAGGAATGGCTTGAACTTATTGACATAGGAAATGACTTTCTGAACAGAGTGCCATCAGCACAGGCACTAAGATCAACAATAAGTGGGACCTCATGACAATGAGAAGCTTCTGCATGGCCAAGGACACAATAAATCAGACCAAGCAGACGCCTATAGAATTGAAAAAGGTTTTTACCAACTATGTATCTGTGAAAGTGCTAATATGCAAAAATACAAAGATTTTTTTTAAAAAAACTTGATATCAAGAAATCAAATAATCTAATAAAAACTGACACAGATCTAAGTGGAGGATTCTCTATAGAAAAACCCAAATGGCTGAGAGACAAGGAAAAGTTCAGCATCCTTAGCCATCTGGGAATGGCAAATCAAAACTACTTTGAGATTTCATCTTATACCTGTCACAATCAACAAAACAAGTGACAGTTCATGCTGCCCAGGATGTGTAGTAAAGGAACACTAGTCCATTACTGCTGGGAATGCAAACTTGTACAGAATCTAAAAATTAGTGTGCTGGTTCCTCAGGAAGATGGAAATCAATCGACCTACCTCAAGATCTAGCTATACCACTCTTGGGCATATACCCAAAAGACATCCTACTACAAAGATACTTGCTCAACCATGTTCATTGCTGCTCTAATCGTAACAGCCAGAAACTGAAAAGAACCTGGATGTTCCTCAACAGAAGAATGGATAAAGAAAATGTGGCAGGCAAGTGGATGGAACTAGAAAATTATCATCCTCAGTGGGGTAACACAGACACAAAAGAACACATATGGTATGTAGTCACTGATAAATGGATATTAGCCTAAAAACTCACAATGCCCATGATACAACCCACAGACCATATGGAGCTTAGGAGAAAGAAAGACCAGGATGTGGATGCTTCAGTCCTGCAGTGAGGGGGGAACAGGATGATTGTGAGAGGTGGAAGAAGGGGGGACCTAGGAGGGAGAGAGGAGGAGGAAGGAATAATAGGGGGCAGTATTAGGTACTAGAAGAAACAGAAGAGAGGTACACAGGATCAGGAAATCGAATAAAAATGTGTAGGGGTGAGGAATGAGGAACTGGGGATAACCACTGGAGGGTCCCAGACACCAGGGAAATGAGAGGCTCCCAGGACCCAACAGGGATGATGTTACCAGAGAAGGGGAGATAGAACCTGTAAAGCCCACCTCCAGGAGATAGGCAGAGCCCCCAGTGGTGGATTAAGGCCACACCCCATCTCAAAGTTTTTAACCCAGAACTATTCCTGGGAATAACAGGGACAAAAAGTGGAGCAGAGACTTAAGGAAGGGCCATCCGGGGACTGTCACACCTAGGGATCCGTCCTGTCTACAGACACCAAACCCAACACTGTTGCCATTGCCAAGAGGTGCTTGCTGACAGGAACCTGGTATGACTGTTCCTTGGGAGGTTCAGCCAGCAACTGACTGATGTGGATGCTTAGAGTCAACCATCAGACTGAGCTCAGGGACCCCATTGGGGGAGCTAGCAGAAGGACTGGAGGAGCAGAGGGGGATGCAACCCTGTAGGAAGAACAACATCAGCTGGCTGGCTGGACCACCCAGTGCTTGAGGGACTAGACCACCAACCAAGGAATGTACAGGGAAAGATCTATGCTCCAGATACAAAGGTAGCAGAGGATGGCCTTGTTAGACATCAGTGGGAAGGGAGGCTTGATCCTGTGGAGGTTTAATGCCCCACTGTAGGGGAATGCTGGGGGGGTGGGGCTGGAGAAGGTGGTGGGTGGGGGAGCACCTTATAGAAGCAAAGGGATCATAGAAGAGGGAGGTTGTGGAATTGGAAGTTTGTGGAGGGGTAACCAGGAAGTGAGATATCATTTGAGATATAAACAAATGAAATGATTGATAAATGACTGATAAAAAAAGAAAAGAGAGAGAGCGGAAGGAAGGAAGGAAGGAAGGAAGGAAGGAAGGAAGGAAGGAAGGAAGAAAGAAAGAAAGAAAGAAAGAAAGAAAGAAAGAAAGAAAGAAAGAAAGAAAGAAAGGTGATACAGGACTTAGGGCCAGCTACTGGGAATTTGGCCATGCTCTAATAAGTGTACAGGCAGCTGAAATTAAACATTTTCTTTCTTTTGGGGGGAGGGGAAAGAAGTCACAAGGTATGGGGGGAGAGCTGGGAAGACTGGGAAATGAGTGTGATCAGGGTGCATGATTTCAAAATAATCCATTAAAATACTATATATTTTAAAAATATGACACATTACACAGTGGAACCATTAATTCAGCCATTTTAAAAATATGTAATATGCAGACAAATGAATAAAACTCATTCTGGGTGAGGTATCAGACCCAGAAAGACAAATATGATATATATTCACTTGTATGTGGATATTAGCTGTTAAATCAATGATAACCAAACTACAATCCATAAAACCACAGACAGTAAGTATAGAGTAGGGAACTAGAAAGTACATATATCATTGGGAAGAGGACTAGAAGAGATAATTATGAGGAGATGAAGAATTTGGAGAAGGAGAATCAAAGGGAAGGATGAAGAGAGAGAGTTGAGAAAGGGGATACATTGAAGAGACAGCTAAAATTAAGGGACATTTTAGGGGTAGAATATAAACTTAATACAATAGAAACATATATATATATATATATATGTATATATATATATACATATATATATATGTTTATATATATATATAAAATATATATATATATATATATATATATGAAGATGATCTATATATATGAAGATGAAATCATAAGATAATGGGGAAAAAGAGTTCCAACTGTGTTGCAGCCCGAGCTGCCCCACACTTGGGGGTCAGAAATGTTGAGAACTGCACTACCCCACATTTGGGGGCCAAAATGTCTCGGACCGTTCTGTCAGTGTTGTAACCTGCACTGCCAAAAGCCTCGGGGTGCTAAGTTGTTAGAGCCGGCACTGCCCCAAGCTGCTCCAGTCTGTGGGTCAGAGTTCAGCAAGAGAGAGAGTGAGGACAGACTCGAAGAATGGAGACCAGACAGAGTGTGATTCAATCCCATTTATTCTTCAGTCTCTCTTCCTAGTCCAAGTCCCAAGTCTTGAGTTCCTAGTCCCTAGGTCCTAGTTCCTAGCCCCTAGTGACTCCAAGTTCCAAGTTCCAAGTTCTTTCTCAAAGTGCTAAGTACCTAATGTCTAATACCTAATAACTAACTCCAAGTTGTACTTTTTCTTCTGTCTGTTTTATATGTCTCACTTCTAAGTCATGCCTTTAAGTCATGCCCTTAGGTCTTGTCTCTAAATCTGATCTCTAAGTCATGCCCTTAAGTCACATACGTTTAAATCTCACACACCCAAGGGAAAATCCTGGGTATCTAAAGCAAGATGTTATCAGAGTGTGCTCAGCTGTTATAGGCTATTGTAATAAAGTCTCTTGTCAGGGTATATGGCTCAAGATGGCTGCAAGGATGATAGCCGCCTTCTGTTGGCTCCCCACACAACTGATCATCCCTTGCTACCAAATGAAGCTTCTACATGAATTGGGTTACACCTAGTTAAGTTGTTGACCAAGGGGGTCCTTGGAGAATTTCCAAACAACCCAGTCTGTTGCCATGACAATAGGTTGTCCTCCATAACCTGGCATCAAGGCCCTATTGTTGAAGATAACACCTACACAACTCACTGAACACGGAGAAGTCAATCTGGTGCATTCATAGAGCCTTCACCTCTACAACCTAACATCTTTAGTGCAAGAAGATACTCTGTATGCCATCTAAAGAGAAATGGAAAGTCCAATCTAGCCACAACCCCTTTGATCTGCAATGGTTTGCTGTCTGCAAGATATAATGGTATGGTAGCACAAGGCTTGTAGGAGTAACCAACTAAAATATCTGATTTGATTTAAGACCCAGTACACAAGATGGAACCTATACCCAACAGTGCTTGGATGACTAAGAATCAGACTCTAGATTCCTAAGGGGACCTAGCATAAAACCAAGCACTACTGGTCTAAAAAAGTAAATGTATTGATAAAAATGACCCCTAATGACATTCTGCTATATTCATAGCTCAGTGCCTTGTTCAGCCATCGTCACAGAAGTGTTCTTTTGAGCAATTAGGAAGAAATAAAGAGACCTACAGCCAGACATTACTCAGAGTGAGAGACCTTGGAAGACTTGGCCCTAAATGGGATGACTCCAACAAATCCCACCCCAGAAATCTCAGGGAATCCTGTGAAAGAGGAGAGAGAAAGAGTGTGAGAACCAAGGGAGATGGAGGACACCAAGAAAACAAGGCCTTATAAATCAACATGAGCAAAGATTATATAAACTCACAGAAACTTAACCAACATGCACAGGTCCTGCGTGGGTCTGCACCAGATCTTCTGAGTCTTTATTATGGCTTCCAGTTTGGTATTTTTATGGGATTTCTGAGTGTACAAACAAGTGAGGCTATGATTCTTATGCCTTATCTTGGGTCCTTTCCTTCTGGTTGTCTTCTTCAATTTTGATTTGATGAGTTTTGGGTTTTTTTCTTACTTTATCTTATTTTCTTACATTTTATTATTACCTCTTAAAAGCCTGTTGCTGTCTAATGAGAGACGTGAAAGGAGTAGATTTAGATGGGAGAGGAGGAGGAGAGGCAGAGCAGAAATGGCAATCAGAATATGTCATGTGAAAAAAAAATCGATTTTCAATAAAAGGGAAGTAATAAAATAAAATAACTGTGTTTAAACATCCATTTTGCTAGAAAGAGATGCCTAAATATATTCATATATAAAAACAGTCACTGCTTGGCTGCTGCTATCTTGTCTCGTAATGACCATCTGACTGACACCAAAAGAATTCCCAAGAAGCAAGAATGTCACTTCTATAACCAGCAAATACATACACACACGCACACGCACATGCATACGCACTCGCACATACACTCCCCAAGTAAAAGAACACATGTGGTATGTGTCTTTCTGGGTCTGGCTTATTTCTAGTTGCATCAATTTACCTGTAAATATCATTATTCCAGTTTTCCTTTGAACTAAAAAAATATTGTTTTATACACACACACACACACACACACACACACACATATTGGTCTTGAGAATAGAAAGAAAATATTGAGAGAAAAGATCTTAAGTGGCAGGTGGAGAAAGGAAGAAAAACAAAGACTAACAGAATACATGTGACATGAAAATAGAAAGGGACTCTAATTGTAGGGAAGAAGAGGACCAGCAAGAAAGAAGAACTGGGGATAAGAAATGGGAGGCAGGAGATGAATGAATAATAAAAGCCTATAATGATGATACACATGCCTGAAAATGTCATCATGAAACTCAATATACTGTATGTTAGTTTTAAAATCAGTTGAAAATAGAAAAAAGCAAAAATGAAACCAAAGAAGTTGTGGGCAAAGCAAGGCCGGTGAATTGTGGGGCGGTGGGCTGTGAGAGGCCTGTGTTTGACCAGGTACCCACCTTTAGGTATCTCATTAATATGGAGATCTCTTGAGGCTCTGCAGCCTGAAGTTATGCCCTCTACCTGTGCTACCTGTGCTACGTGACCTAAGGCCACAAACTTTTCTTTGGGAGGGGCTGTGAATAAGTGAAAGGAACCAGGGCCCAGTGGCAAGGCCGAACACCTACCGTCCCATTAAGGTCACTGGGGCTCAAAGCAGACTCAACTGGGTACCCCACTGCCTCTCACAGCCCACCACCCCACAGTGAATCATCCATTCTACAAACTTTCCCTGCCTTTCTGAAACAAAAGATTGGGAAAATGTAAATTCTTACCCACAGTTTGCTCAATGCATTATCTCTGGCTGATGCTAGAAGCAGCTGACAACTATTCACTTGGTGACATATGACATTCTTCAAGACTCTGAGGATGCTTGTGAGGAACAGCTGATGGCATAGCAATGAAAACCTTGAGCTGGCAGTTCTTTCAACTAACTTGAAGATTTCAACAAAAGGCCTTCGAGCCCTCAACTCAGATGCATTCTCTGAAAGGCTGATATTTGCTTCCCACTTTCTCAAGTCTATGAGGACTTGGAAGTTGGAAGGAAGAGAGCTTCAATGATACATGTGGTATTATAAATGAGTCTCCCTTTCTCTCTTAAAATGCCTCATATGTACTGACTGAGCAAATCGTCTCAGTGCCATGGTCTTATTTTCACAAATGCTGCATCCAGATGTCTTACTTACTTTTCCATTGCTGTGATAAAACATCAGGACAGTTTATAAAAGAAAGTGCTTAAGTTGGGGCTTACATTGTCAGAGGGTAGAATCCATGGGGGCAGAGCAAAGGCATATGATAGGCACAACTGAAACCTTATATCTTGATCCACATGGGTAGAAAACATGAATTCCTTGTGTTCACAGATAACCACCAGGAAATCCAGAAATGTTAAACATTCATAATTATCTCTTCAATAAAAGAGATACATAACCTGTACCTTCGCAGAAGACTGGGAATGGATATGGTTTGTAACCTAATAATCTACAATGTATGGCCAGGCCACATTTGGCTCCCCCAGAGTCTTATGTTTAGCTCAGTGAATCTATAGCACTATTTCCCTCAGATCATTAAGTATCGTTTATCTAGAGCCTTCTTTCCAAGTTAATCTACAGAACCCATCTTTATGGGAGATGTCACAGGTACTCTACAAATGAGAGTAATAGTGGTTTATAGTCTGATGACTTTTGTACTATCTATATGACTGAGACCATACCACATCTTCCTGCGGACCCTTAAGGTATCACATGATCTATAAAACTCATCTTTATGGAGGATATCACATGTATTTTTTAACAAAGAATTTTAATATAATCATGCCTTAACTTTGTTATACATAGGTCTGAGTTAATTATGACCAGTAAACTTTTTCCAAATTGTGCTTAATATTTCTGAAATAAACTACCCAGCATCAGACTCTTGAAGTTTGAACCAATACTTGCTACTGAGTCCAGTCATGTTGAATTTTTTTCCCACCTCAAATGGATAGAGACTCTGCAGGTCATGGTGTCTGTAGAGAACCCCATACAAGTAGGAGACAATAAATATGGACATTATCAAATTCTGATATAAGGATTCCAGAACCAACAACAGTGAATTTGTAGACAGCATTCATGATTCTCAGAAATTTAAGCTTTCCCTCCATTCTATGTCTACTGAAGGACCACAAAGGACAGAGACTGGCATTGACAAATTCCAGCAAGCTTTCAGTTACTCCAGAGAATTTACAATGACTCAAACATTTTTAGAATTGGGGTTATGATTTATTTATGGCAAGAAATAAATGGCATGTTCCAAATGATGTATTGAAATAGTAGAGCAAAAATGTCACAAATACAATGGGCAGAGTTCATAGAAACCAATAAAGGATGGTTTTATATAGATTTAGACTTAAAATGGACAAGGTAAAACAGCAATTATGAGATGTTATAAGATCCCTGAGTAGGATACTGATGAGTGCCACTTGCCAAAAGTGGTGAACTCCATATAGAGATGCAACAGGCCTGGCAGGCCAGGAGCTTAAGAGCTAAACATCTGGACCTCTCTCTTTTACAGCATGACTCATAGAAATACTTCATTCTCTTTGATCAAAGGTACCTAGAAGTGAAAGGACAGACCACTCACTGACATAGCCACAGACCACCTTCTAGAACAGAGAAGCATAGCGCAGTCTTCGATAGACAAAAAGCAGACTCCACACTTTACACCCTACTTTGGTTATCTCTACTTCTTGGCCCATTAGATCTCTGCTTCCTTGCTCTTAATTTGTGAGATGAAATCTGCAGGTGGAGTGTAACCTCAAACATGACAATAATCTTGTCTACTTTTGTTCCCCCACTGTATCTCTGTCCTCAAGGACAGTGTCTGACATGCAACAGGTACCCAATAAATATTCCTCATGGGTTATAAGACCATACTACTAGCATCAACTGAGTAAAGTTTAAATGTCCGTATCCTCAACTCTGTGCCTATTCTTCTATATGTTTTATGAACATGGCACAGATATTGAGTGATTATCCCACAGTTGACAAAGGACTGGAATGGATCTGTTCATACTGCTGAAATCAATTGCTTTGCAGGTCCTTGAGCCTTCTCTCACTTTACCTAAAAATTTGTCTAGCGACTTCATTTCTATACACCAAAAGGGTTGTTACATGGCCACAAAGGTGTGAAGTGAGTGAATGGAAGCCAGGGAAGGACCAGGCTGACTCCCATGTAGCTTTCTATAGCTCTTAATGTCTCCGACTAAGTTTCCCTGCACTGGAGAGGTTCTCACTGCTGTCTGTATTGTGATGACTTGTAGCTTTTGGAAAGTACCAGAGGCTGGCTACACAACAGACCATCTGATGTAGCTAATTCTGCAAGTGCCTGGCATCCTAATTTTCTAACAATTCTGGGGATTCTGATATCCTCAGAGTCAAGCAAGTCTTCTCTAGATACTTCAACTTAGCATATCCACAATATAATTTAGTGTCCTTCCCCACAAATCAAAGTTGTTTTGATTTCCCAAGTTCTGTATTAACCCAATATTTCCCAATCACATGTACCCAGACTTCTTTCTCATTGATGTCTCCTTTCTAGCTTCAAGGAATTTCTGGTTCTTCCAGTCCTTTCTCTCTCTTCCATGTCCACCACTAGGCAGCCCTGATCTGTCTGACATGATAGCCTCAGAGCCTCTGAAAGTGCTCAGTTTTATCCTCTGCAAATATAGATTCTGATGGTGTTTGTTGGCAGTACCAGCTCCCTCCTTCCTAACCATGTGATATCTTTTTCATTAACATAAACCTTGCAAAAAGATATTTTTATCATTTAATTTAAAAGCTTCTGGTCTGAAATGTGAGAAAATTCAAACCAGTTATTTTACTAAGGTGATGGAATCATGGTTGTTTTCTGTTTCAGAGGGGTTTCATTTTTCACACTTATTGATCTTAAACTATTATTTGCTTGTAAAAAAACAGTACAAAAGATGCCCAACAGGAAGCTTGGGGACTTATTTCGTCTATCCCAGAAGAGTAAGTGAAAGCTTAAACAAATAGAGATGTGTTATTTACAATTCTATCCCCAGGATTCTGAATATAAAACCCCAGGATTATTGTCAACAATTTCTTAGGTCTCTCCTTTGCCAAGAAAGCAGGCATCATTCTGGGTCACAAGATTTTCCATCTATTTCTCTTTCCAGACGCATGTAAGGGACTCAGTGCTTTGTTTTCTGGCACCATGTTTCTAATATATATCCTCATTCTCTCTCCTCCCCTTCCCCTCCCCCCTCTCCCTCTCCCCCTCCCCCTCCCCCTCTCCCTCTACCTCTCTGTCTCTCTCTCTTTCCCTCTCCCCATCTCCTTCAAAACATGCCTAACTCTTTCTGTGCAATGCCTTTTGCTCCTGGCTAGACATTCCTAACCAGATTCTCCCAGAATACACACATTTTACTTCCTCTCTCTTCTGCCCACACTTTGTCCATGAGACATGCCCCGATGGCACTCTCTACTGTCATTAAACATCAATGCAAAAATACCACATCTTTCTCAAGTGCTTATTATGTATCCGGGAACTATTGTAAGAGTTTAGCATATGCATCTCACTTAATCCACACAAAAACAGTGAAAATCAGGCAATCTAGGAATTCTATTTAACCAATGCGAAAATGAGGCACAAATACAATAGATAACTTGCTCAACGTTATAAAGTAACAGGATATTGGAACTGGAGTTTTACCATGAGGAAATCTGGCTGGAAAAGCCCATTCTGCCATGTTCCATATATGATTTATTTTGAGGTTCCGTCTATATATTGGGAAAATGTGCAAGGCTAAGATGTTTTAATTATTTTTTTGGAAATTGCATACAAACATATGTTATCACCAAACCCAGCCCCATGGCCTCCTCTCCAATGTTTTTGCCAGCTCCATTTCCTTTTTTTTTCCCAATTCATCTTTACCCCATTCACTTGTACCTAGCCCCACATAGGCTCCAAGATAGCATCACTATCCAAGATAATGAAGAAAAAACTTTGTATGAAGGCCCAAATCACTAAACTTCAAGGCCTACCTTCCCTGAAACTAAAGCCAAATGTCGCTTGGTCCCTCCTAGCACGTCTAGTTTATGATGATCACATTCCTTATAAAGCCTTATCTAAACTTTGCAGAAGAGCTTGAATGAGCAATTCCATCCATCAAAGCCAGGCAGAATGCCCTTCCCAGGATAACCCTCCAGATACAGCCTCTATCTCTGGGAAGCTTCCAAGTTACCTTACCATCTGTCAAGCTGGTCCTCTGCCTCCCTGAGGAAAGAAATGTCCCTATGGCTTTTCTACACCCAATTAAAGTACCCGAGAGACTGGAATTTTGCTAAAGCAAAAGCATTGCATTTTCATATTTCATCCCTCTTGCTGGAAGCTGTTTCTGACCTTTACAACTGCACCTAGAGAGAACGAAGACCTTGAACCTCCAAATCGTAAGAATGCTGTAGTTGCCAACAAGTAGGATTGGTACAAAAATTTATCCTAATGATAGCCTCTGCAGCTTTCTCTGAGATAGATGTCTCATAAAAGGAAAAAGTCTGGTTTTCAGACATTGGGCAGAGTGGTTTGGATACTGGGGATGGGTTCTAGGACTTCAGACATATTAGATACCAGTTCTTCCATTTAAAAGCCTAAAGAGTCTGTGAACGCTCTGTTGTACTTAGACAGTACATCCTTGCTGTCCCAAGATCAGCAGGGGAAGGGAATGGACCAAGCTGATTTGATTGTCTCCTTATGATGTCAGGCTATACATCTATGAGGCGGAAATAACTGGAACACAGCATCGCTGTACAGCCACTTCAGTTGCCAATTTGCTTCATGTTGTAACTACTCAAGCAAGTGAACCATCACTGTATGGAAATGATACTGTCCACAAGGTCCAATAACTTTATCTCTGGCTTCTGGGTTTCTAACTTAGGCAAGAATGCTAACCATCTGGTAAAGGGTAGAAATGTGGGAGGTCTCATTTAGAAAATAGGGGCAAAACAGGATAATCAATTAAATATAAAGTTATAGTGAAATAAGGATTATAATGAGCTTGTTCCTCTTCAATAAAAAATGAGACCTGTACACTGTCTAGAACACTCTGGACTGCAGTGAAATCCCTGGTAATTGCCACAACTCCAATAAAGTAAGTGACTGTCTCCACAATATTAGTCAAGAGAGTCAAGTAGCTTTAGTGTTGTTCTTACAGAACACATAGCGCCTGTTAGGAGGTGCTTGGACTATAGCTTTGTGATGAAGACACTCCAGGCACATAGCTTTTGACCACTACCGCCCTGCTTCAGGCAATCTATGATCACACCCAAAAGCCCATAGTTCACATTTGTGGGAGACCAGGAAATAGCACAAGGTCAGATCCCAGTTCAATTTTTTTTTTTTTTTTTTTTTTTTTTTTTTTTTTTTTTTTTTTTTTTTTTTTTTGCCTTCTGAGACCATGGGAGGTGACTCTCACCCAGAGTCAACTCTCTGAGAATTTCCACTTCCATCACATAACAGACTTTAACAAAGAAAAAAAAAGTGGCAGCAATAATACCCCGATACCTTTTTCCCAATGCCTTCCAGTCAGTGGGCTTGGGCTCTGTACAAGGAAAGTGTGCTATTTTTAGAAGCACACCTGGGCAGGAAATCATCCCCGTTCATCACTTCCATTATTCAAACCACTAGAGTGCTCTTTTGATCCTGCAGCTTTTCCTTTCTTCCCTTTCCTGTTATGTATTTTCAAGATACTAATTTATTTATCCGTGCATCAGTGAGACTTAAGTTTATGATGGTCAATAAACTGGCATTGTCGTTAAATGATGCAGGCCCTCAGCTGGAGACCATTGGCAGGCGGGGTGAGAAGGCTCCTCTCATAGCACTAGAATTCTCTTCTCATCCCATGGATGAATCCCTGGATTTGATTGTGTATGGCACAGACTACTACTCTCCATACTCTGCTGAGTTAAAACCATGCCATTTGTTTTCCTTCCAATTTCTGAGAAATCTAACTAAAGCTATAACACTGGAGGCCATTAAATGCATTTCTACTCATTAACTGGGCAGGAAATAATTTATTCCTTTCATTGAGCTTCTGTGCATGACTCGAAATACAAAGCAGATATGGTATTGACTACGAAATAACATTTCCTGACTTGTTTACCTACTTTAAACATGTTCATACTCAAACATCAATGATGTATCGTCAGAGAGGCGTGCTGTGGTCTCTTTCAGTACTTAAAAGAACCAGGTGTCTGATCACTGGCAGATGATTGAGATAGACTGTACGCAACCAACAGCAACCTTAAACATGTTAGATCTATAAATGATTATCTAAAGGGGAATAAAATGGTGTCTCAAGCTAGGTGGTAGCAGTGTCTAAGTCAGACATTCTCCAGTGACCTTTGAAGAAGATCCAAATGCTTCAGTCCAACCTGATTTCTGCAGGGAAAACTCCCTTAAAAGAAACATCCCCATTTCTTAGTTTGAAAGCCTGGAAGTTCTCAGCCAGGATAGTAGTGGCCTGGGGTCTATCAAGGCAGGCTCTTTCTTTTCCTAAAGCCTCACTGGGGAAAAACAATTAAGGATCTCTTTCTATCACTTGACATAAGGGCATTAATGCCATTTTGTATCCTTGTCATCTTGGAGATTCGGAAGTGGGGAGATAGCTCATTGGTTAATGCATACAGCTCTTACAAAAGACCTAAGTTAAGTCCCCAGCACTTTTGTTGGGTGATAACAACTGCCAGGAACTCTAGTGCAAGGGGAATATAATACTTCTAGCATCTATGGATGGACTTGCATTCATATACATGTACTCACGCACAGAGAGAAAGAGACAGACAGACAGACAGACAGACAGACAGACAGACCCAGAGATAGTCATAATTAAAACTTTAAAGTATTAAAATATGAATGGGGGAGCATAAACATTAAGACTTCAGCAATGCTTCTCTGTATGGGAGAAACAGAGACAGAGAGAGAGGCAGAGAGACAGAGACAGAGAGAGACGGAGAGAGACAAAGGAAGGGAAGGAGGGAGGGAAAGAGGGAGGGAAGGAGGGAGGGAGAGAGGGAGGGAGGGAAGGAGGGAGGGAGAGAGGGAGGGAGGGAGGGAGGAAGAATTTTACCTAGGTCTTCAGATATTCAGACACGGGGATCCTATTTATCTTTTATGCCACTACTTGTTCAGGGGCCTCTCGGGCAGTAGATCAAAACAATGTGCTCACCACCTGAACCGAGTGATGGGAAGAAGATAGCCCCCTTATGAAATCTTGAAAGTCAGCCAGCACATCCTCAAAAATCTGCCCACAACTGCTCCTGCTGCTCAGACAATGTCAGAACTAATTCTACCTTAGCTGAGCAGCTGAGCACTGGAACACGCTCCGCCATGACACACACGTGCTGGTGGGTATGCTCCTCCCTTGCCTGTGTTTATGACGAGCCTGCTGTCTGCAGTTGTGCTCATATATTCATGTGTATTATCTCTAATCCATGCACTGTTCAGTCCATAAAGGTGTCACTACTCCCATGTTAAAGACTTGAAGACAGAATAAATTAGTACATGCTGGGCTCTGGCTGAGCTACCACTGTCACTGGCTACACTTCTGAACCTCTCCAGGTTTCTATTGAGAAGGGACTCATGACATTCACCAGTGATCACTCTATCTCCTTACATATTTATCCCCAGAGAGAAAAATGTATCTCAATGCAGAGCTTAAGTTGGAAAGAGAATCTGAATGGTGACTTTTCCCAGCCATTCCTCTCGTGAAGAGGACACAAGTTCTCCTCTGCCACAAAGCATCATAGGCTTTTTGGAAATGACTTCAGTTCCTGTAGCCAAAACATAGGTGGGTCTTATAATTTGAGTAATATTGCTTTAAATATTATACAATGACTGGCACAGTACAACAGTTATCTTAGGAAAAAGACAAAAGGTAACTTTTGAGAATGAAATATATGAAGACTGGATGGGCAACAGAAATGGTGTCAAGCCTTTGGTATTTGAGTATGAACGGGTGCTTCAACACTGGCATGGAAAGAGGCTCGCACACAGTGGTTGGTACACTTGTGCAGTTAGATTTTAATGGATGCAGCCTGGGCCAAAGCTTTAAACCTTTGGCTGCATAGTGTTTTGACCTTGATAATTGACTGCAGCTTATGTGAGATTTGTCCATGGGCCATTGATCCAGAGAAAGAGACAAGGTTGGCTGCTCAGTACAAAAAGCTGAGGAGACCCACAGGCCTCAGATAAAAAGCAAGGCAATGAAGGGAACCCATAGTGGGGGCAAGGACACCAGGCACCCATGGAGGGAGAAAGAAAGGCATCCCAGACAGAAGTCGCACTGTTATGTTTCACAGAATGAGCCTCGTGGATCCTTGTTAGTCAGCACTGGCCCTCTGAGCCTCAGAAAATGTTTAGGCTATTATCAGGAAGGCTAGTCTTCAAAAACAGATGCCCCAGGGTGCCCTTGACCCAAATAGGTGCCTGTGCAGTCAAGGCAGTGATTCAACCAAAAAAGGTTTTAAGTTTACAACTTAGAACCTAATTACAATGCTAAAGGATTTTCATAACAGAACACTTTGATTCTAGATTTTAAATTGTTAATGCCAGACAAAAACAGTGTAATATAAATGGGAAATACCAACTAGGAGGTGACAAATTGCTGTGATTTGAATATAGTGTCCTCAGTAGGCTTGTGTGTTAGAACACTTAGTTCCCAGCTGGTGGCGCTGTTTGGGAAAGCTGTAGAACCAGTAAGAGGTGGAACTTCACTGGTGGGCCACTAGGATGAAGCTGAAGCTTTATCACCTCACCTGACTCCCTGCCTGTTCACTTTCTAAGGATGATGCAATGTGACCAACCAGATTCCTGGCCTTGCTACTGTGCTTTCTTGTCTGCTGCCATGTCAACCCTACCATAATAGTCTGCATTTCTTTGAGGCTGGAAACCCAAATAAACCCTTCCTCCCATAAGGGTTTGCCCTTTTTTCCAGGGAATTCGATCACAAAAACAGATAAGTGACTAAGACATAAATACACTGGATGGCAAAGATGGAAACCCAACCATGGATGATGGAGGTACCATATTGCACACTTAGAAACTTTGCAGGAGACATGGGATTTCAGATACCACTTGGTGGCAATACAGGTACACAGAATTTCAGGCAGCTAGCACTGTGTAGAGAGGACACAATTGGGAAGTTTCTCCAGCTGCTTTCTCCCAGATTCATCTGGCTGTTCTCTGGCAGACCATGTTGCTGGATTCCAGAAGTCTGGTTTCATGGGAATAGCTGCGTTTAGAGTTTGAGACTTGGCTGTTTTGCTCAAGTTGGTGAGAGTGGTGTCAGGGATGTGAAATGTATTCCACTGACTCTTTAAAGGGAAAGGTGGTGAACCTCAAACTTCTAAAACATTAGGTAAATCCTTAAGCAACAGGGAATAATAAATATCAGTAGAGATGTGAAAAAGAGAGAGAAGGAGAAGAAAAACACTAAGAGCTTATAACTGAAATTCTGTCACTTCTGTTCCCTAAAAGGCACTATTTTCAGTCCAAAGAGAAGCAAGCTAGAATTTCCTTAGTTCTTGTCCTCAAAGTGTGACAAAGGCGAATTGATTCCCATGCCCTTGAGGGATGTAAACTGTTTTTATAATAATAGTAAAATGGTATTTACTTCTTTTCTAACATTTACATTATAGTGCGAAATCAAGGGCAGGTGACTGCTGGCCCTTAATGTTGGGCTCTGGATACACTGACTTTGATGGTCAACCACCTTGCCAGCTTAGCTGGGTTTGGAGTCACCTAGTAAACTAACCTTTGGATGTGACTGACCATGAGGGAGCTTCTAAGAAGACTTAACTAAGTGAGGATGGGGAACTTACCCTGAATGTGGGTGGCACCGACCTAAATAAAAGAAAGTGGGAGGAACACCACCTCTCTCTCTCTCTCTCTCTCTCTCTCTCTCTCTCTCTCTCTCTCTCTCTCTCTCTCTCTCTCTCTCTTCCTCTCTCTTCTTCCTGACTACAGATGCAGTGAGCCCAGCCACCTCCCATCCTCACCACCATGATGGATTCCATTTCCCCAAACCATGAAGCTAAATAAACCCTTCCTTTCTCGAAACCTAGTGTGTGTGTGTGTGTGTGTGTGTGTGTGTGTGTGTGTGTGTGTGTGTGTGTGTGTTTATGTGTGTGGATGCCTGCAGACACAAGAAAAGTGTGTTGGATACCTAGTTACAGGCAACGTGAACTGCTGGGTATGCCTGCTGGGAATCAAACTCTGGTCCTCTACAAGGAAAAAAAGCACTGTTCCCAATGAACCATCCATCATCTCTCAGGCCCAAACACTTCCAAAAATAAGTTTCTCTTATTAGGTATTTTGTCACTGCAGTGCGATAAGTAACTAATTTACTACTTGAAAAGAGGGCACCTTGGCATTTGAAAAAAAAAAACATAAAGTTCTCTCTGACCTTCCTTTTCTCTCCCACAGCAAGTAATAAAACCTGGAAAGAATTCTCTGATCTCCCTCTACTGCTGCCAGGAGATCCTCCTGTGAGAGATGCTCTCCTCATACCCAGAAGAAGACCTCCCTCTTTATCGCTGAAGGCACAGAGAAGAGTCTGTCTAAAGCATCCTCTAAGTTTCGAGCATTAGAATTCATTCCAATGATCAACAGTACGGCTCCAACATTATCCTCTACTTCTTCAAGCTTAGCATAAAAATATACAGTCTTGTCTGTTTATTTGGACTTTGATTTCCCTGTGGAGGCTTTGGTGTTACATTTAACATTAAATCAGTGTGTTTGCTCTTCTCTTGTTAATGAACCTCTGACATATAGGGCCTCTGGTATGAGTCTTTCAGAGAGAGAAGGATACTAATGTTCTCTTGTGTAGCCTTCAACTGCATGTACAGTCACTGAATTCCTCACTAACACAAACTAATAAGATTCTAAAATAAAAATAGGCTACTTTTCCTTGAGAATGTCCTTAATGAAACTGTGAAAAATTGATTTTATTAAATCTCATTTACCGAGTACACATCCTTTTAATATTCAATGCAACAAAATGTGAGGGCTGCATAAATTAATTTTACAGTGTGCTGAAGTATGAAGGTTGTCTTGAGGGCAAGCACAGAGCAGTTGTTTGAATTAAATGCTGAAATAAAAATGGGCACAGGGGTACATATGTATAATCCCAGCAGCTGGCCCACTGAGGCAGGAGAACCACTGGCCCGAAGCCAGCTTGGGCTACACCATGAAATCCCATGTCAAGAAAGCAAAACAGGAATCAAGAAGGAAAACTTCTTCTTCCCTCTCCTCCTCTTCCTCTCCTTCTCCTTCATTTATGAATATCATTTTAAAGGAACAATTGTGGTTTTCTATCTTGGATATTGAAAATAGTTTTCCAAAACATGAATGAGAAATATCAGTCTGAGGAAGACTGACAATAATTGTTTCCTATAATAACAATCCATCTTGCAAGCAAAAATTAGAATTTAAAAAGATGCCCCACCATCCTAACATTCACAGACTTTTCTAAAGAAATGAGTGATCGTGGTAACGAACAGGATTTTCCTCTTACATTGGGTGATGAAATGTGACAACATTAGAGATGTCTGTCAAATTGGGAGATATATCTCAAATGATCAATGCGTGCTGATAATAAAATAATATGTCAATAAAAAAAAACTTTGAAAATGTGAGTTACTCCAGTAGACGCTTACATAGTGAAGCGTGAGCACTTGCTAATAAGATTTCCGATTCTACATTGCAATTCGCCTTTGACGAAACTATCATTTGTCAAGTATTAACCTGAAGCTAAATAAGGAAATCCACAGGTATCTGAAACAAGTACAAATTAAATGCTAAATTGCACATCCAATTTTAATTAGAATTTTAAAAAATGTTTCCACCATCCCAACGTTCACAGACTTTTCAAAGAAGGGGTGATTCCTAACAGCCAATGGAAACAAATGCAGAGACCCAGAGCAAAAAACTGTTAGATGAAGTTCAGGGAGTCTTGTGGAAGATCTGGAGGAAGGACTGAAGGACCTGAAGAGGACAGAGACTCCACAGGAAGACCAACAGAGTCAACTAACCTGGACCCTTGGGGCTTTCGGAGACTGAACCACCAAACAAAGAGCAAGCATGGGCTAACCTAGACCCTCTGCACACATTTAGAAGTGCAGCTTGGTCTTCATGCAGGTCCCCCAAAAACTGGAGTGGGGCCTGTCCCTGAACCTTGTTGCCTGCCTGCTTGCCTGCCTGCCTGCCTGCCTGCCTGCCTGCCTGCCTGCCTGCCTGCCTGCCTTTGAATCCTGTCCCCTTAATTGGATCAACTTGTATGGCTTTAGTAGGAGGGGATGCACCTAGCCCTGTACTAACCTGATGTGTGTGGGAGCTGGGGGGGGGGGGCTGGTGTTGGGAGACAACCAGGGGTATCCCTCCTTTCAGAGAAGGGGAGGTGGGGATAAGGAGAAGATTTGTATGAGGGAGTACTGAGAGGAGGAGGAAGAGGAGGAGAAGGAGGAGGAGGCTGATATTGGGATATAAAGTGAATCAATATTAAAAAAAAAAAACTATGGGCGATCATTCTAACAAATGGTATTTTCTTTTTCCATTACAGGATGAAATGTGACAGCACTGGAGAGGTCTAGCACATTACTTTTCCTAAACACATTACCCACAAGGAGCTGAAATGTCTTCAGAGTTTCCAACCAGAGGAAAATATCACAGGGCCTTCAAAACAGAAGCCGATATGGAAACCAACTGTCTTCTATTAAACCAAGTGTGAAAAGAAGGGAAATGCCATTTTTTTCACTATATCTTATTTGAAAATGATATTTTGGGGGCACAGCTGTATTTCATATATATATATATATATATATATATATATATATATATATATATATAGTTGTATATGTAGAATTCTTAAATCAAACTAATTAGCATATCCTCCACCTCATCTCCTTATCACTTCTTTGTGGTAAGAAAAATTAAAGTATTATTTTAGCAATTCTGAAATATGTGCTATGTTGACTATGGCTATCATCAAAGCAACAGACCACTAAGATCAATTCCTGATATACAATCAAACTCTATCCTCTAATAAACATCTTTTTCTGAATTCTATAAAATACTTTATGTACCTTGTTGTAATTTTTAACGTTTTAATAGTGTTTTAGTTAGGGATCTGCCACAGTGAACAGATACCATGACCAAGGCAACTCTTATAAGGACAACATTTAATTGTGGCTGGCTTACAGGTTCAGAGGTTCAGTCCATTATCATCAAGATGAGAACATGGCAGCATCTAGGCAGGCATGGTACAGGAGGAGCTGAGAATTCTCCATCTTCATCTGAAGGCTGCTAGCAGAACACTGGCTTTCAGGCAGCTAGGATGAGGGTCTGAAAGCCCACACCCACAGTGACACACCTACTCCAAAGGGCCACACCTTCTAACAGTGCTGCTCCCTGGGCTGAGCATATACAAACCATCATAAATACATTAATAAGTATTACCAGTATTTTAGTTTTTAATAGTCAATGTAAGGAAATACTGACGAGTGCCATGGTAGTCTCAAAAATAGTTTAGGGTTTCAAAAGGTCCTGAGACTAAAATATTGAATATTGCTGAGGTAGACAAAGAAGCTCTCCTGGCTAGAATAGCTAGAATAGGGGGAAAATGAGGAATTAAAAGACTGCAATAATTTCTAATATTTTTCTCACAGAGAAAATAGAATTTGCTTTCAAACGTTAATTCCTGTATATGCTTTCACTTTAATATACAAGATTAGTCATTGAAATCTAATTTCTCACTCATAAATATGTAATGTGAGAGGGCCTGGGATCAGCTCTGGGGCATCCGGCTGTAAAACTGCACTTTGTAACTGCATTGTGCTTTCATTTCATCTCCGAACCTCTGCATTGGAGACACTGGGTTGGGCCGAACTGAACAATGCGGTTGATGATAATTTCCAGTGGAAATGGGAGAAGGATTGCAATTTCTGCCTTGGTTTTGATTTCAATGATTTTAGAATGGCTTTGGCTTTGATATCACTAAGCCAGTTTCCTAACTTGACACCTCTGAGAGCAAAGTCCACCCTCCTCTGGAGATACGTGAATGCATGATGGTACAGTAGGCATTGCACCAGGAGGCTGAAAAGAAGCACCTTAGAGTCATCTGATCTCATCTGGGGTGGAAAAGGGTCATACCTACAGTGGGTTCACAAGCTAATGTTCTTCCTCTATTCCAGGAGCTTTCCTTCCTGCACATGGTGACTCCAAGCAGACAATCTGCTTTTGTCACCTGGTGAGCAACTGCTATAAAATATTGCCTAATTCTCATGTTCAGAATTAGGAAGTAGTCACTACTATGAAAAATATCTGACCAAAAACTTAAAAAAAGGAATCATTTTGTCCCGTAGGTTCAGAAGACCCAAGCTATGGCTGTGGCTCTGATGGTTTTGGGACCTGTAGACAGGCACAACATCCATTGTGGCAATAGCAATATGTGTCACAAGCTACTCGCCTTGTGCCCAACAGGAAGCAGAGGGGGACAGAGATGGGTGTCCCATAAGATAGATCTCCTAAGCACATACCCCTCCACCTCTCTCATATTTTCTCTCAAAAGATTCCACTTCCTAATGTCTCCAGAATCTCCCAATATGCACTGCTAGCTGAGGACCAAAGTTTCAACACCACAGCCTTTTAGGGAGCCAGTTCATATCCAAACCATAGCAGAGGTCAGCTTGCTTGCAGATGGAAGCCATATTTTCCAGAATCATCTCCAAAGTGGTGATACTGTCTCCTCTACACAGTCTTCTTTTATTTTCTTACTTCTTGGGTGGCTCAAAATACAGGCTGGGAAGTGGAAGTTCTTGACTGAATTACCCCCAAACACCACAACAGACTACATTTAAGTCCACCAGATCCCAGAAATCATGGTCTTAGCACTTTCTATTCCACTTCAGTCTTGTTTTTATACCACATTAGAACAAATATATTCTATAGGTACTGTGCACTAAGCCTTATCTGGCATCAATGGGAGGGGAACCCCTTGGTCCTTTGGAAGCTCGGCAACCCAGTATAGGGAAATGCTAGGACATTGAGGCAAGAGTGGGTGGGTGGATGGGGGAGCACCCTCATAGAAGCAATGAGGACAGGGAGGGGATAGGGGGTTTGTGGAGGGAAAACTAGGAAGGGGGTAACATTTGAAATGTAAATAAGTAAAATAACCAATAAAAAATACATTTACCAATAGATATTTGCAGAATGGATGATAATGAAATTAATACTGGCACCTACCTAATAAGTAAATATCCTGGCACCTAACTTATTCTTTAACATAACCAGAATATTCCTGAATTCAAAAAAATGACTCTAAAGTACATAGTGGTCTGAGCGTGTTGGCATATGTTCATCATATCAGTTATGCAGGATGCAAAGACCAGAAGATCACAAGTTTGTGCTCTCCCTTAATGATTTAGACTGTTCCCAAATAAAGTGTGAAAGGCTAGGGATGTAGCTCAATGATAGAACACACATATTTCATACACAGGGCACTACATCTAATCTACAGTATTGAAAACAGAGGCAAATCTAACTTGAGTTATTTTCTTTATGTTAAGAAGGCAAACGGCCTTTGTACTTGATCGAGTAATGTCTCCCATAGGTTCATGTATTTAGCCATCTTGTTTTCTGTTGGTGGAGCTGTTTGGGGGGTGGGGGTTATAAACCTATAGGACGCAGAGTCTCCCTGATAAAGGTATGTCACCTGTGAGGTTTTATAGCTATCCCCACTTCCTGTTCTCTTTCTGTGTTTCCTTTGTCTAGATGAAATGTGAATTCTCTGCTTCCTGACTGCCAGGCTGGCTGGCCTCATGTTTCTGCCCTGGCTTATCCACCATGATAGACTGTATCCACAATAGAACTGGAAGCTATAATAAACGTTTTTCTACTATGAGTTGGTCTTGGTCATGGGTTTTTTTTTTTTTTTTTTTAATCACAGCAACAGAAAAGTAACTAAAAGTGATCAAGTTTCAGTTCACTTCAGAGTGATGTCATCACACTCCAAATTAATCCACTTCATTTAAATAAGAAATAACTGTCTACAGTTTAAAAATATCCAGGTGGGGGCTGGAGAGATGGCTCAGTAGTTAAGAGCACTGTCTGCTCTTTCAGAGGATCCGGGTTCAATTCCCAAAACCCACATGGCAGCTCACACCTGTCTGTCACTCCAATTTAGGGGATCTAGCATCCTCATACAGACATGCAGGCAAAACACCAATGAACATTTAAAAACTCTTTTAAAAAAAAGAAAAGAAAGGAAGGGAGGGAGGGAGGGAAGCAGGGAGGGAGGGAGGGAGGGAGGGAGGGAGGGAGGGAGGGAGGGAGGGAGGGAGGGAGGGAGGGAGAGAGAGTATTTTAAAAAACCATCTAGGTATCTATAGATCTGAATCCCACACACCCATTGCTGATAAAAACAATGTTCTTTTCTTTTCTATTTCTTTTCTTTTTCTTGTCTATTAAAAGCAATCACCTTCTGTTTACAAAGATACATTGGAAAATACATGGAAAAGGCCAAAAATGCAATGTGTGGTTTCTGTATTAGTTGCCTGGTACTCCATGTAAAAACTGCTTTAAAGCCAATAGCAGACATTTGTTATCTGAGCCAGGTTCTTTGAGGATGACCTGAAAGAATCTAGCTAAACATCTCTCATGAAGCTGCAGTCGATATGGCATCCAGGGCTCTAGTCATTTGGAAACTTGACTTAGGTTAGCAAAACTGCTTCCCCGACATCTTGATCACTTAGCCTCAAGCAGGAGGTTTCCACATCTCACCTCATGGACCTCTCTGTGTGCTGATGATGTGTTTTCATGACCTATCAGCTGGCTTTCCCTTAGGGGAGTGATCCAAGAACAGGAGGGTGGAACTGCAAAGGATTTTCAATGATACCCCATGAGTCACACACACTGTTTTTATACTGCCCTTATTTAACGAAGGAGGGAAAGACACACTTGAGAATAACAGGAAGTGGGTATTGGTGAGGGTCGTTAGACATTGACTGCTACACCTTATGACTTTCTCCAGTCTTACCTGAAAAAACAAACAAACAAAACAAAACAAAAGAGAATGGTGGTGCAGGTTCGTTCACCTCTACTGCTTGGAAAGTCAAGGTAGAGGAATCACAAATTCAAGGCCAGTTTGGGAAACCTAGTCAGACTTTGTCTCACAATTCAGAACGTAAAAGAAGGGCTGGGGATATAGTTAGTAGTAGGTGGCTTGCCTAGGTTAATCCCCAACATCACTAATTAAGTAAGTAACCCATGACAACAACACATGGAACAACAGATAACAAGTTTCGTTTGTACATTATAGTGACATGAAGAACGTTCTGTGCTCAAAGATTCAACTAGATTTTCAGGATTTCTTTTTCTAGGTAAAAGAGACACAAAGGAAGAGTAATTTACTTACTGAACAAAATTCATTGCATACTTACTGAGCCATCCTGGCCCCATAGATCCTTCAGTGGACTCAGAGATCTCACTGTAATGAGGAAACCTACCATGCCAACATGTTTTGTAATGCAGTGTGGAAGTACAGCGACCAGAGTGTGTGCTTGTGGACAGAAAGGCTGCAGAGAAATGCTAACTTGGTAGAACTTGAGGGATATCAAGGAAGGCTTCCTGGAACAAGTAATACCTAATTGCAGCCTTAAAAATAACTTAGAATCAGCCAGGCGTTGAGGGCAAAGGGCCATGAAGGTAATACTTGGTGTGGCATGCATAACAGAATAACTTTGAGGTTCTAATGAACACAGCAGTGGGAAAAGTAAGCAGAGTCCCTCATGGAGAGCCAGGGGTCACGTGTCTTGGGGTCTAGACAATGGGAAATCTGTGGATTTGGTTGTCAAGAGCATTGCAACAGTCATATTTATATTTTATAGAGATCATGCTAGTAGCTTTGGGTGGTGATACCTCGATCAAGGTGAGAACGAAGGGGTGTTCTGACGATTGGAAACCACTTGTTGCATCACTGGCAGAACAGAGAGGTCTCTGGAGTAAGACAACATTGGTAAGGAAATGAAGAAGACCTGTTTAACAATCTGTTTACCATGTAACCGTATGCCAGGAGATCTGGCATTCTATCATGTACAATGATACATTTTGATTGTTTGTATTTGTTTGTTTTGTGGGAAAGAAGGTGCCTGTCCCTGTCAGAGGACAATGTTTGATTCTTGCCTGGTTCTTTTTGAGGTGGAGTCACTCATTGCTTACGGTGCTGTGAAACAGACTTCACTAGACTTACTGGCCTGCAAGCTTCCAGCTGAATCTCCTGTCCACCTTCAGTCTCGCCAACAGAAGTACTAGACTGCAGATGTCACTGAACAGAGCTTTCTACCTGCCTTCTGGGGATTTAACTGGCACCATCAGGCTTGTACAAGAAGCGCTTTTACCCACCACTTCATATCCTCCACCCACAAAGATATATTTAATGTTGGACAATGATGGTATCCCATCGTCCAAATTCTGTATTTTTCACTCGGAAAAGTTCTACTTAGTTCTTTTCCAACACAGCCAGTGAATGTTTACCTCATACTTCTTCACTGTGTTTTCAATATTGTGTCACTTTCAGTTCAGGGTCACTAGTGTCTACTGGCTTAGCATTCTCGCTGTTTGGGTGTACTTGCTTTAGTTTGGACGGTTGGGTTTTGCTCAAATTAGCTTCCAAGGGTAGACTTTTTTGTTCTTTAAATCCTGTTCTCGGTCAGAGGGAACATTTGTGTTTACTGCCAGCCCACTACTGCACTACTAACCCAATTTACTCGACAAGATTTCCTGCAGCCAATCGGGCATGGGGTTCTGGATGGCAATCATCAAGATTGAAAGCTTATAAATTGAAATTATAAAAGGAAATCTTTGTTTCCTCTGATTCACTAGAAGCCAAGATCCAGACAAACACTCGTCTCTAGTGTCATGTCTAGGTCTTTCTCAGCACAGTGAGCTGTGTTTCCTCATTTCGGGGTCACTGTATTTACATAGAACCTCTGATGCGACCTCTGCGCCTGGAATCTGGAGTTTGTTTGCCAGCCCTCTGCATTTGTCCCACTGAATCAGGCAGCTGCTGGCTACAGTGTCTCTACTTCACCCTGTGGGCTTTGCGTTTCAAGAAGTTTCTAGAAGGTCTGAGAAATTCCTCAACACTTTCCCACATCTAACTGTATTATAAATGATATGTGCTGGGCATGGTTGCCTGTGCCTTTAATCTCAGCACTGCAGAAGCAAAGGCAGACAGAGCTCTGAGTTTTAAGCCAGCCTGGTTTACTTAGCAACTTCCAGGCCAGGCAGAGCTACATAGTAAAAACTTGTCTTTTAAGATGAAGAAAATGAAGGGAAAGAAAGAGAGAAAGAAAGAAAAAGAGAGAGAGAGAGAGAGAGAGAGAGAGAGAGAGAGAGAGAGAGAGAGAGATGAGAGAGAGAGAGAGAGAAGGAGGAGGAGGAGGAGGAGGAGGAGGAGGAGGAGGAGGAGGAGGAGGAGGAGGAGGAAGAGGAGGAGGGGAGGGAGGCAGGGAGGGAGGGAGGGAGGGAGGGAGGGAGGGAGGGAGGGAGGGAGGGAGGGAGGGAGGGAGGGAGGGAAGGAAAAAGAGATATGAAGTCCTGACGGTTTATTTAAGATTTTTCAGTCTGCTGTACCAGGAGAGGTCCTTTGAGCATCCTGATGCCGCGCTGCAGAAACTGAAAGTTATTGCTATACAACTAAGGCACGGTGCTTTAGCTAGTTGCTGTGCTGCAACCCTTAACATAAAGGAACGTAAAGTAAGAAGCATTTATTTCAGCTCACTCACAATTTGAGTCCATCGAGGAGGGAAAGACGGTGTAAGCAGCTCATGATGGCAGGTGTGTGCTGCTGGGACTCTTATTGGCCCTTACATTTTGGCAGAACAGGAAGTAGACAAGAGACAGGAAGTGGGGCGGGGCTATAAATCTCAAGGCCAATCCACAATAATCCACTTACCCCACAAAGTTCCACCTTCTCAAGTTACACAACTGGGTTACCGAGGGTGCAAACACATGAGATCCATGCTGGTCTTTGCTCATTCAAACCCCAGTATCTCTCCTACCCGCACCTTGCAGAAACGAGAAGTTAGAACATAGTCTTGTGCCACAAGGCTTGTAAAGTAATAAGACATGACACAACTGGACTAAAGGGTCTAAGAAGACCAAATAGTCCTTTCTTCAATAGGATTACCAAAACAGTCATAAGAAGGGTCTGAAGACTGTTGCGTAAGTTGTTAGGAAGAAATGCAGTGCTAAGGGCCAGACTTTTTAATACTCTAAAGAGGCAACAAAGAAGCTTACCACTTCCTTAAGTGAGAAAGAGGCCGGGGTGGTAGCGCATGCCTTTAATACCATCACTCGGAAGACAGAGCTAGATCTCTAATGAGTTCCAGGCCAGCCAAGGTCTCAAAAAATGTTCAATAAAGAATTGGTGGCATAAGACATCTAGGTGAGGTACTGTCTCTCCCATTATGTGGTGACTCCATTAAACTTTAAAATTCCTTTCATATGTGCATATATTTTAGAAAGGAGTCGATAGGGGTTATGTGTACATTTTGGTTTGTTTTGGAAATTTTTTGTCTTGTTTTTAGAGAGAGATTGAGCATAAAGTTTGACAGGGACTGAAGTGGTAAAGACTTAGGAGGAGTTAGGAGAAGGGGGAGAGTATAATCAAATGTATTGTATGAAAAGGCTTTGATTAAAATATTAATTTGCAAAAAGGTAAAGAAGAGTTATGCTGGATAAGCACAGTATCTCAGAGAACGCCAGGTTACTGATATCAGAGAGAGTATGGAAAGGTGCAGATTTAGGGACCAGTGCCTTCAGAGGCTAAACTGACTGACAAGATAAAGCCAGAGCAGCTGCTCTAAAGGTGTGGTGAGGCTGTGCATCTGCTTGCTGTCTGTTGGAGTGAGTCAGCATCCAGTAGACCGACTCTCCGAGGCAAGAAGTGATGTCCATTTCTTGGCTTTCAAAAGTGTGTTAATCGATTAAATAAGCTTAAAACTAGTGATCCTTCCTCCATGGCTATAAAATTATGTTTCTGGAAAACTAAGAAGGTTTAAAATCCACTTTGGTGACTAACTGTTACCATGGTTACAGAATAATTAGCTTTTTTCTTAAGAGTGTGGGAAATCTTGTTATTGGCAATAGAAAATGTCATGAAATACTCAATAACTTATAGAATCAAAAATTAGTCGAGTTACTATGACAAATTAATAAAATTTGTAATTAGTAAATTCTGTAATTAATAAAATTTGGGGGATGACAAATTTCATATATATATACATATACATATATATATACATATATATATTCAGACTATATTCTCCCCCTTTACACTCCACTATTCTCTCCCACTCCTTATAGGCCTATTTTCCTCCTCAGCTAATCACCTTTATATTTTCCTGTCACATTATGTGTGCAGGTAACTACGGTCGGCCACACATTCATGATTGCAATGGCTGTGTCCTAGGCAGAAGGCAGTGTTTCATAGCACTTCTCTTTGTCTTCTGGTTCTCAAAATCTTTCTGCTCCATCTTGTAAGATGTTCCTTGAGCATTGGAGAGGGTAGTACAGATGTTCCCCTTAAGGAGGGGCACACAACAAGCACCCTCGAAGCACAGGGACCAGTCAGTTAAGTCTCTGCATTAACTGCTATCCACTGATAAACTGAGGCTTCTGTGAGTCAGGTGAAGAATAGCACAGGTTTGTTGGCATAAACATCAATACTCAGAACCCAGTGTGGCTACATGTCCATTTTACAGTAGCACATTTCTCCCCTAGGATCCGTGACCTCCCCATAGACTTTGGATCAGGTTTTGGACATGAATTTCTTCCTATAAAGCAGGCCTCAGTTTCAACCAAAAAGCCATTGGATACCCTCAAAACAGTCTTGCTATTAATGAACCAGCCATATCTCTCCTGGCTGGCAGGTAGAGTAGCATGTAGAGTCAACTATCGAGTGAGATCATTAATGATGTTCTCTCTCCATCCAGAGCGTTTCCAGATATAAGAGCGAGCCAACAGGGAAGAGGCTTCCAGCTCGGTTGCAGCTCAATGTCTCTGTGTTTCATGTCCAAAATGTATAATATCTTCAGCAACAGAGTCCAAATCTCTATATTTTTAGCTAAAACCTTTGAATGAGCAAAAATGCCACTGCACTGTGTGTATGTGTGTGGTATATGTGTGGTGGTGGTGGTACGTGGTATGTGTGTGATCTATGTCTTACAGTATGTGTATCATAGTTTGTGTGTATGTGTGTGTGTGTGTGTGTATGTATGTATGAGTGTGGTGTGTGTGTCTATATAGTATAGATATGGTGGTGGTGGTAGTTGTGGTAGTGTGGGGGTGAAGGGGTGTTTATCTGTCCATCTGTGTGGTCTATGTGTCTTACACTATATGCATTATGGTGTGTTTGTGTGTTTGTGTGTTTATGCATGTGTGTGTATAGTGTGGTATATATGTGTGTTGTACATGTGTGGTATATGTGGGTATGTATGTTGGATGAGTGGTATCTATGGTGTGTTGGTGTATGCACATGCACGTGTTTGCACACATGTGCACATGTATCCATGATACGATATTCAATCTAGAAGCAAAAGGCAACAACAAACATGTCAGTCTTTCACACCTGCCACATCACTGTTCAATTCAGAGTAATGATGAAGGTGTTTTGTTTACAAATCATAAAATATGATTATCAGTCACAAAAAAAATATTTAAATCTCTGTGACAGTCTACAAAGAAAGTCAAGAAAGAAGATATGCAGCTCTCCCAGCTGCTGCAGGTGGTAAGGGCTGAGTGGGGAGAGTGTTTCATACCCCAGTCCCACCCCACCCCCACATATACATTACCTGAGGCAGACACACACCCTTGACCTGGGACAGCATTACTGGTGCTGTGCAGGTAAGGTACAGGGCCTGCTCTCTTGAACATTTCATTTCTTAATGATTGTCATTAATATCAAGTATACAGAAATTAAAATACATTGAGAAAATTCTAATTAGAGATGCTAAAAATATGTGTCATGCATTATTTTTAGATTTTTTTAAACACACTGTTAAATAGTACCTGTGAGCAGACCTAGACCCTGGAGCTAAGAAACTCTGATTTGGCTCTTAGATGCCTCGGCTTCTTATCTGCTGTCAAGGGTTGAACTGTATTCCTTCAAAATTCATACACTGAAGTTCTAGCTCCCAGAATCACGTAATATGACTGTATTTGGAGATAAAGTATCCACAAAACTAATTAAGGTTGAATGAGGTCATTGGAGTGGGGCTTAATCAAATGTGACTCGGTTCTTACAAGAAGAGATTAAGACACAAACAGGCACCAATGGGTGACTGAGTGGAAGAGAGTGACACAGTACCTGTGACAGCAAGGGGGACATTTTAGAAGAAGCCACACATGATCACCTTGATTTGAGGATTCCTGTTCTGCAGAAATGTGAGAAATTGACTCATGCTCTTTAAGGAACCCTGCCTGTCCAGTTTTTCAGGGTAGTCTTAACAGACTAACACAGCTACCAAGTGGGCTAATACTGAATCAATATGTCAGAGGACTTAGGATAAGAATAGACATGTGACAATCAAGATGACCATATGCTGGTAGTCCCAATAATTGGAAGGCTGAGTGCCGAGGACCCAGAGTTCAAGGCCATCCTTAGCCATCCAGCATAAGTTGAAGGCCAGACTAAGGACACCCCATCTCAAAACAAAACAAAACAAAAAAAAACCAAGCTAACAATTCTGACTAACATTAACTGCCGACTACTGAGATCAAAGTTTGGTGTGTGGCTGCGGCCTGATCAACTCACTTACTGTATATTTTTGACTTCGTTTTAAATCAAGAGTTGCTCAGCCAGACAGAATGATATTGTAACCATAACTTTCGATTTGGTTTTGAATATTAACTACTGACTGTTTGTCGGCCTTCCTAGCGCAGGCAGTCAGCCGCCATGATGAATGGCAGGCATGAGTGGTTTTTCATCCACATGCGGTTGAATTGCAGATTGAGGAGTGCCAGTGATTCATTTAACCTCATATAGTTCATTATATCAGTTAAGAGCAGGGGGGATTTATGCTATTTTGTATGTCAGGCAATAACTCACTGCGTTAAACAAGATTATCAGTCTTAACCAAAACTTTCCATCTTCACAGATTCTAACCTAATTCTGTCTTTACTTGAAGAGGAAGGAATTGGGCATAAATTCTCAAGGGCTGTCAGAAGAGACACACCATTTCAATGGGGGAGGTATAGACAGCTGGAATAAAAAGATGGCTTCAAAGAGGCGCAGAGGAAGCAAGGAGATCGGCTAGTAAATTTGTCTGGATTGCTCAGAGAGTAAAGACAAGAAGGTGGATTTATTAAGTGCATGGTGACAACCTGAGAAGTTTAATGAGCGTTATGATACAATGATGGATGAGGTGGGGTATGTTTAGTGGTGATGTGTACAAGCCACTGAGAAGTAAATAGCCTTTAAAGCAAACCTGGAAAACCTAACAACATTCTGAAATGACAGTGAAAAGGTGACTCAGCAGGTAAGTACAACATAAGGAAGTTCTCTGGGGGTTCACTTTTCAGTTCCTGTTGAAATATCCAGATCACTGAAATCCAGAACTTAGGGAGGTCAATCTGGAACACACACATTGCTTCCATCCAGCCCTATAGCAGACTTCCTACAGTCAAGGCTAAAACACAGGTAAACATGGAGAAAGCATGTATAGATTTCAGAAAATTTAAAAAGACTTGGTTTTGGGTGATATGTTTCTTGGAATCCATGCACACATGTGCACACACATATGTATGTATGCACATACATACACACATGCATGCATACACAGGCACATTGCAAGTTTTCTTCACTTTCTCAATTTGCCTGAATAAATCGGTCAATTCTCCTTTTTTAAAAACAAAATAAAAGGGGGGCTGGTTTCTGTGTTTCAGAGTGTGCTGAGTCCTCCATGGCCACTATAGATAAGACAATATGACAGAGTTCCCATTCATGAAACAGGAATAGCAAGGTGTGGGCTTCCACGACTGTTGACAGTTGCTAGGTATGAGACTTACTTATATAATAATGTACATGATTTACTTTGTGTTCTCTCTTAGGCAGATGTTTTCCTGCCAAGGCTATCAAGGAATGTTCTCTCTGTCAAAATTTATGACTCCATAATAATTAGAAGCAGCACAAGTCTGGAAGGTGAGGGTGTGTCCAGTGTTCCTCAGCAAAAATGGCAAGTGCTGTGACCTTCAGGACAGCCCTTATTGGCTGTGGGGAAAAACTCTGAAAACATGACTTCAAAAAATATATAAACAGGATTTCTCAACTATATAAAACATAAGGATGCACTATGAATTGTATAAGGGACTTCACAGATGTAAAAGAACAGAGGCAGCTGTACTAATGAGCCAGCTTGTAAGAAAGAAATTAAGAAAGGAGTTAAAGAGACTTGGGAAGTAGGGCAAAATATCACCCAGCTAAGTTTATTGTTTGTGCTTACAAAGGCAGGCAAATTTCTGAGATCAAGGTCAGCCTGAGAAGGAGCAAGTTTAGGCCCAGGATGGTGGGAATGGAGATCTCAAGGTGAGATCCCACCCAGCTAGTTTATTGTCTGTGCTTACAAAGGCAAACAAATCTCTGAATTCATTTGCAATGTAAAAAAAAAAAAAAAAAAAAAAAAAAACCTTGCTGTCTTTTCCTAAGAATCAAGGGGCTAAGGTCATAAAATGTTGATTCTTGGGGTAATCAAAAGAGAACCTAGAATAAATGACTGTAAATGACTGTGTTGACATGTAAATAAAAGCCTGTGCTTTGGTCTGCAAGAGAGAGCTACCCTTGGAGAGCAAACCCGGATCTTCTAGAATTTTCCTAACAGGATTTCTGACTTTGGTTGGAAACCCCATGAATTACTTAGAGAGCTAACAGAGCTCTTTTAGAAATTTTTCCTAGCAGCTTTTCTTTGTGAAATTTGCTTGGTGGGTTCCCTGGCGCTGACTGGAAAACGCAGAATTTTGTCTAGCAGGTTTTATAACTTTGGTTGGAAAACCTAAGAATTTTTTTCTCTAGCAGCTTTCCTGACTTTAGTTGGAAAACCCATGAGCTATCCAGGGATCTTTAGGGGATGGCATCTGAAATGTAAATAAAATATCCAATAAAAAAAAAAGAATGAGAAAAAAATTTTTTTCCTAGTATAAGAGAACTGTCTCTTACAGAGAGCTGTCTTGAGCATCGAGTTATCTTAAACAGAGAGTGGTCTCTAGCCAAAAGCTATCTGGAGAGCCATCTCAAGTAGAACACAGGCTGTCAGCTTATACTCACAATTGACTGCAAGTCATTTCTTACACAGCTCCCAAACACCCCTTTTTCAGAAACCCTTCTCCAAGCCTAGGCTTGTCCTTGGCAAGGGTGGTGACTCAATCACTAGGCCAACACAGTTTAGCTTACTTTGCCTGAATGAACAAATCGAATTACACGTAATGAGAATATTAAGGTATGCACGTAGGCTGAATGATTTTGTTCTTTTTTAATTTTGTGAAAATGATCGTGATATTCCTTACCTAAGTTAGAGATCCTATAATTATTGTTTGATGATAAAATTCAACTTAGCCAAATTATCCTGCATTCTTTATTTGTTACACTAAGTTACTAAATCCTATATTGTTTATTATCTAGCCTGTCCTTGATCCAGAAATGCCTCCTCTGGAAGAATAGCTCTCCATAGGTCATCCTCCAGCAACTAGACCAACTCCTTCAGCTGGGACCTCTCTGCTGTATGTTCTGTCGCTTCTCTATTCTTGTACCTTCTTAATATACAGTTGAGTTTTACTTAATATGATAATTCAGTAGCTATGTGCCAAGCTTTGGTGACTTTTTTCTCGTCAAGCCCCAAATTCCAGAAAATTAAAAGCCAAAAATAAAAACAAAATCCTTTTATCCTTTCCAAATTAGTTAATGTGAATTGGATTGCCCCAAATAACATTTTTTGTTATGAGATACTTCAAGTACATTGAGAATCAAAAAAGAAGAGAAAGAGGAGGAGAAAGAAGAAGAGGAGGAGGAGGAGGAAGAAGAGGAGGAAGAGGAGGAAGAGGAGAAAGAAGAAGAGGAAGAGGAGGAGGAGGAAGAAGAGGAGGAAGAGGAAGAAGAAGAGGAGGAGGAGGAGGAGGAAGAGGAGGAGGAGGAAGAGGAAGAGGAGAAGGAAGAGGAGGAGAAGAAAGAAGAGGAGGAGGAAGAGGAAGAGGAGAAGGAAGAGGAGGAAAAAAAGAAAAAACCCACAAATTAAATAGCCTTGCCTCCTTCACTTTTTTTTTTCTTTTCTCAATGCTGATAACAGAGTCAAGGCCCCTGACATGGTAAAACAGGCACTTTGTAACTGAGCCACACCCCAGCCCAGCAGCCTCGCCTTTATCCAGCATCGTAGAGCCATAGGGCATGGGCAGTGGGCATTAAACTGTTAAAGACAATAAGTAGTACCATGTGGTATTGTACACATGCAACTTTCTATCTGAGAGCTGACTGCAAATTTATGAATATGGTGTCTGAAAAAAAAAAGAAAACCCACAAGCTCCTTAGCCAAGCTGGTAATTGTGTTTACAACTAGCAATGTTACTATCAACTTGATTCGTACATGAAACTAAAATAATAGAGACACAGCTAGAAAAAATAACTTCTTGTGATTATGGTTATGTAAAAGTCAAATTAGATGATTTGCAAACACAATAGATTATATGATGGGAGTATTAAAATTCAGTAAACCAGTTATTTGACTGGATCACCTGTAAACTCCTCTTAGAAAATGAGGAAGTTAGCCCTGTATGCTACCCTCTGTTCCATCATAGCTTTCTGAAACTGGTAGTTCTTCTATCCACCTCTGACAACCCCACAAAAACTACATGCAATAAATAAAGAATCATTACATCCCGGTTCAGCAGTGATGATGTTATAACCAGCTGAGAGACACTGGGACCCGCAACCTCAGCATAAAGAATGGAGACTGAAAATAGAGAAACAAAGGTGTCAGTTTCCAGATGGTGAGAAGGCCCTCCCTGGTGTCTGTGCACAGTGATGTAAATCATTATTACCCCGAAGGATATCAAGCTGCATCGGGTAAGTTGACTTGTATCAGTACAATGAATGCACATAACTATTTTGAGTGTTAATTTGTTATCAGTGTAGCAGCATGAAAGTTATCTGCATAATTTCCTCTGACAAGTGATTCATTCTGGGAGGTGGGAGAATGAGGACTCTGCAGTTAGATATCAGATATCTGCAAAGGATGCTTTTGTTCTTATCCAATCGGCAGGTACTGCAGACTGTCTGATAGTGATAATGGCCTGCCAGAGGAAAGCTGTGACTGATTGAGACTTTATCCTTTTGTACAAACATGGCCAGGTTCATTATCACTTCTAGAAGGAGTCTGCCACCGGGAGTGTCAACTTGTGTTATAAATGGTGTTTTCTAAACATCCAGAGACAAAAATGCACTGAGCTTGAGATCTGAAAAACACTTCAAAGGCAGACCAGAGCAATTAATATGCACTGTGAAATGACCTCAGCCTTCAGTGGTACTAATATCTAGCTTCACTCAATCACAGAGAATGAGAAATGAGAAATGGAGACAATGAGTAGAAAGAGGTAAATATTTGCCAAAGAGAGAGAGAAGTTAGCATCCTGACCAATTTCAGCATCTGGTGGAGACCTTTGTGCCAGTGTAGAGAGCAGAGAGGAGACCCCATATTCCTCGTATTCTTTCCTTGATTCCTTCGATTGCTATTTGGGCCAAGACTGATCCATGAGTCATTGTTTACAGAAAGGGAGGGAGCAGGTAAGAAGGGTGGAAATGAAAGCAGACCTCGATTATCTATTGCATGACTTTATTGGAAAGGGTCTAAATATAATTAAAGGTAATATTATTGGCATGCACCAACTCCCAGATTCTTAAAGACACATTTGTTTGAATCTTCATTTCCATAAAAGCTTTTGCATGAGTTGGATGCTCTTAACTTTGACTCTGTTATCCGGAAGTGGTCAGAAAGACAGATATTCCGGTGTCCAGAAAGGCAGATATTCCAGTAGTCAGGAAGACAGATATTCCAGAACAGTGGGCTGACATTTAAAAATCTCCAACCTAGACCTCCGGTCTCACCTGTAAAGGATTATGATTACAGACTAAATGGAGCCGAATATTTCAATTTTAGAAGGATGCCTCTCCCCAAATGTCCTACATTCTAACATGCAAAGAAAATTACTGGACAATTTTAAAGTTTTAATGGCCAATCTACCAGTAGTTAAGCATCTGTTCTAGTCTTTCAGGAAACGTCTTTCCTTGAAGGCAGCAGGTGGCACTTCCTGCCATCAGAGCAACTGAGTCTATACATACAGATTTCTTATGCCAAGATAGCCATTCAGTTCAAGGGAGGGAAAGGGCTCATGGTTCTTCTTAAAGAAGCCAAGCACTGAGAGTCATGGTTTTGTAAAGTCAGATAAATTTACATTCTTCATAAAACTCTCATTTTTGTGGGAGGCTGATTGTTTTTTATTTTGGTTGCGGAGCAAATATTTCCATTTAAAAACCGTGCCCTCTGTCTGCGTTTCCCATTTAAATCATGCCTGCTTTGGCTGCAGACACAAATACTAATAAAATGATAGCAGTATAAGTTCCAAGTGCCTGGTAGGACATAAACTCATTTTTCAAATCACTGTGAAAAGCTGCAGTATTTCCAGTCCTGTTTTTCTATCAGGATGACATCACTGCCAGACTGATGACTCATGGGCATGTGGCATAAGCTGCAGTCTTAGGCCACCTTAGTCACTGGGTCACCTATGCCTAAGGGGCAAGGCAAATATGTCTCTTCTCTAACTCCGCAGCATAATCTCAGAAACAATTTGTCTGTTTGAATTGAATGGATTCAAATGAGAACATAGAGGCTCAAATTCTTTTTTTGTTTTGTTTTGTTTTGTTTTTCAAGACAGGGTTTCTCTGTGTAGCCCTGCCTGTCCTGGAACTCACTCTGTAGACCAGGCTGGCCTCGAACTCAGAAATCCACCTGCCTCTGCCTCCCAAGTGCTGGGATTAAAGGCGTGTGCCACCACCGCCCGGCCGAGGCTCAAATTCTTATCTGAGTTCAGGAAAGTGTTCAAAGGAAGTCCACAGCTGTTTGTCAAACATTCACACTCTCTGCCTCACCTCTCAATTTGATCATTAGCTCTATTACCCCCCCACACACACACACACACAAAAATTTAGAGAGTGTCTCTATTAACTTAGGAGAGGGAGGATTACAAATAGAAAATCCTGCCCGAGAACAAAGAGTAGGAAAGAGGAGAGAGGCCAAGAACTTGAGTTCTGAGAAGGGCACTGAGATAAATCCTGGGTTGCTGCGCAGGAAGGATAAGGTTCTCACTGCAGCCTTTGTAAAGCAAGAACCTGGGACGGAAGGACATAGCCTGAGAAGCCTCTGATGTTCCCAGGCCTACGTGGCATCATCCTGACGCCTAGGCATTTCTCCTAAATCAATGGATGTTCCTCCAACAAAAGGTGGCAGCAAAACTAAGCTCTGTGGGTGATTACGACAAGGGGGGTTGGTTGTGCCAAACTTACATTCCAGTAACTATACAGCTCTGATATATTTACATACTATTATACTGTAAGAAAATCCCAGAATCCTGGTAGAAAGGAGTCTGTCTCTGAGTTTTACAGTCCTTGAAGATCTGATCATTCTCCATAGAAAGCCTCTGCCTCCCAAATAATTTGTGCTTCTTATAATTAAATGTATAATGTCTGAAGAAACTGTTATATTTACAGGGCTAGAGGGATGACTCAGCAGTTAAGAGAATGTTCTGCTCTTCCAGATGACCTGAGTTCAGCTCCCAGATGTTGGGAATTGGTTCTAATGCTTTGTCTTAATTCAGTTCCCAAAATCACACAGGAATCTGCATGTCCAGATGCTGAGGGTCCCTATCCCTGATTGGTTTTTGATTAATCAATAAAGAGCCAAGGACCAATGGCTGGGCAGAGTGAAAGAGGCAGGACTTTTAGGATTCCCAGGTAAGAAATGAAGAGGAGAGAAGGAACAGATTTGCCATGAAGTGAAGCAGAGAGACCATATTTAAGAGCTGCAGGACCGACATCTTTCAGCAACATAGGTGCAAAGAGAAAGTGGACCCATGAGAGGGCTGCCCAGAAGGAAACAGGGCAGCAAAGATAAAATATAGATTTAGAAAGTGTTAACTCAGGAATACTGGAGGGAAGTATGTGCTAGCCATGGGAATTTTGGAAGTGCCCAACCACTGAGCTAGTCAAAGTATATCAAAATATAAAGGGTGTGTTTGTGTGTGTGTGTGTGTGTGTGTGTGTGTGTGTGTGTGTGTGTGTGTGTTTCATTCCTGAATCCAGAGCTCTTGGGCAGGTGCAGAGTCACATGTGCACCTGCTGGGAGCCCAGAGCTGATTAACTAGTCACCGCTATACCCAGAAGTCACGTTGGGCTGCCACCAACTACCTATAGCTTCAGTTCCAGGGGTATCTGATGCCTCAGGCCTGTGTGGGCACCTGCATTCATATACACATATCTACAATCACGCACACGCATACAAGTAATTTTAAAATAAAGTAAATCTTCAAAATTTTATATTACAAAATATATAATGAGGGCAATCCTAATTCATACTACAAGTAATTTATACTTATAAATTAAAATATATGGATCTTTAAAAAGTAAATGTACTTTGCGATAATTCAGCTACCATCAATAGTGATTCTTGTGATGGATTCATTTTTGCAAAACAGTTTACTAACAAGGCAGCCATGACTGGGCATGGTGGTACAGACCAGCACTTGGGAGGCAGAGGCAGGCAGATCTCTGTTAGTATGACGCCAGCCTGGTCTGCATAGTGAGCTCTAGAATAGCCAGAACTACATAAAGAGACTCTGTCTCAGAAAAACAAAAAAATAATAATAAGGTACCGGGGCATGAGTGAGGGGACCCTAACTGTACTCAATCAAATATAGGTATAAATAAATGAGTAGCTGTTTATTATTTACATGGCCTTCATTATTGCAAAAGAGAGCTTATTAGCAGGGTAGTCAGGCACTGAGAAAGACCCAAAATGCTCCAATATTCTCCTCAATCTGGCAAATTTTAAATATATTAATAGTGCCTGGATTGTGAAAATGTGGCTACTAACATCATTATACATGGATGGAAACATATTCTGTTCCGATTAACTTGAAAATAACGTGGACCAGTCTAATAACTTTGATAATGTGTAACCCTAAAAACCTAATATACATGCACACACACACTAGCACATGCACACACGCAGAGATGCTAGCACTTGCACACATGGACACACATACATATATATTACATATTTACTTTATATTTATAATTATATATTTATATGTATAAATCTTCAAATATATACTCCTAACAAAGAGTATACATTTACATGCAGACTATGTATATGATATAATTAGGGAGGAGGCATCTACAAATCATAATATGAAAATATATGGATACAACTAATGAGTCGACATGGTTACCACCAAAGGGAAATTTATTAATACTTCAAAGTAAAACTATCATTTACTCTGCCCCCAGTGCCCACTCCACTAGCACCCTCAAACAGCTTATGTCTAAAACCTACCGGTCATGGAGGGGTGTGGTTTTACGCTTCTCCCCATGGCTTGCTCAGCTTGCTTTATGAGAAACCCAGGACCACCAGCCCAGGAAAGGCATCACCCACAGTGGACTGAGCCCACCTCCATTAATCACTAATTAAGAAACTGCCTACAGCCAGATTTTCTCGATTTAGGTTTTCTCCTTTCCAGTGACCTTAGCTTATGTTAAGTTGACATAAAACTAACTGGCTCAGCTGACCCCTTGTCGACTTGACACACCCATCACTATTAAGCCACAATCTTTCCTTTCTTCTTCATCCCTACTGTCTCACATTAATACAATATCACAGTATAAAAATATTTCAAATTTTAAAGTCCTGTGGTCTTTAAAAAATTAAATACTGAAAAATTCAGTCTCTTTAAAATCCAAAGTCTTTTAAAATTCAAAAAATCTCTCAGCTGTGGACGCTTGTTAAATCAAAAAAAAGTTAAATACTTTCTTACTTCAAGAGGGAAAACCAGGGCACAGTCACAATCAGATAAAGCAAAATCAAACTCAAATAGTATAAATGGCTCAGTGTCCAAAGACAAAAATTTGCTAATGATCTTCTGGGTTTCTCCAAAGAGCTTGGGTCACTTCTCTGTCTCTGCTCTCCGCAGCACACACGGCTTGCCTCGGAGGCTCCAGAGGGCTCCATTCCACTGCTTCCACTGTTCTTGGTGGTCATCCCATAGCATTGGCATCTCCAACATTCCTGAGTCTTTTACTAGGCTGCATTTTCTCCAATAGCCTCTACTAGGCTCTTCAGAGACTCCAGCCCTGCCACACAGTGACAAACCTCAGTAGCTCTCCATGGCCCCTTCATGCTTTCAAATCCAGTATTACTTGGGTGGGTTTACACTACCAAATTCAGCTGTCAATGAAAGGTACAACCTTGACCACATCTGAAACACAGCTTCTATGTGCTGATTCTCAGGAAATACTTCCCAGATTTCACCTCGATGATGCTGCTCTCTTCTTAATCACTGCTAATTTCTCAGCTTCAGCTAGCCAGCATCAATGGTCCCAGTAATGATGAGATTTTATTCCAGTG
>NW_023046198.1:0-67595 GCF_011762505.2 Arvicanthis niloticus
TTCCAAACACTGAGCTGGTTCCCAAGTAGCAAGGAAAGTAGGAATAGAATCATAGAATAAAGCCAGTAAAGGATAATCAATAAAACAAAACAAAATAAAAACAAAACAAAAACACCACAGTAGAAGCCAGAACCTATTGTATTCAAACTGTGAGACAGAAGGGCTTTTACAGTAAACTAATTCAGTTACTCTTTTTCAGTTTTTTTTTTCTGCTCACATGATCTGCTTATTCTGATTTTGCCCTTCATTGGCAGGAGTATACGTGAACACATTGCTTTAAAAGTATTGGTTTATTTCTATTTCATGTATATGTATGAGTGCCTGCAATTATGTAGGTTATGTAGGTGCACCATATTCATACCTAGTACCTGTGGAGTCCAGAACAGGGTTTTGGGTTCACTGGAATTATAGGTAGTTGCGACTGCAAGGTGGGTACTGGGAACTGAATCCAGGTACTCTGCAAGAGCATCAAGGGCTCTTCTCCAATCTAGCCATCTCTCCAGCCTCACAGTCATGTTTTATTTCACTAGTGCAGGTTAAAAAAGAGCCTGAGTGTTTCTTTGAGACTAAGATGCTGTTAGTCACAACGTGATGTGTAATGACATGCATACAATGTTACCAGGGCTGACATTCACTTCCTGAATAATGTAGAACCTCGATTTGTATACATTTTTCCAGACAATTTTTATTTATAATGAGGATTTTAGATAAAAAATATTGTTCAGAAGAAAAACTACAATAAAATATTAATAGACATTTACTTGTATCTACTTTGGGGTTGCTAGCCATAAAATGCCTTTATGTATTTTATATAATTCTTTGTAGGAACAATGTGCTTTCTTTCTCCTTTGTCAATTCTTGGAATCTCAGTATTTCTTAGTTTTGTATTTCTTCTGGTTAGGAACCAGTAGTATTTTACTGAATATTTGTGTTTGTTTCCATAATGACTAGTAACATCAACATACACACAGATACACACACACATACATGTGCCCTTCCCCCCAAGCCTTGAGCAGTCCTGAGAGACCTTGTTTACCACAACAGACCAAGTGATAGGATCTAGGTGGAGTTACCCACCTTAGCTTCACAGAACTCAGAAGCAGAACTGCCCCTGGGCTTGCCTTGAGACATCTCTGGCTGTGACCTGGAACGGACTATGGATTATCCCACCCATCTGAATCCAGGAGGGGTTGTGGGTTGGGCCTTCCCCTTTAAATTGAGAGCTGAACATTAAAGCTTTGAGCCTTGATCAGAGAACTTTGTCTTGGCTTCATCTCTTCCCGATGCTTTCCTATTCTCAGCCTCTCTTACAGGTGAACTCGGTTCAACATTGTTGCTGCTGGCGGCAACACATACACAGACACACACAGACATAACAGACACACAAACATACACAGGCACACAGACACACACAGGCACACACAGAGGCACACACAGACACACAAACACACATACACACATAAGTTCTTTTCTACCAGTGCTGAGGATTGAAGAGCATTTAACCCAGGGCTTGGAGCATGCTAGTCCAGCACACTGTTACTGAGCTATATTCTCAGTTCTATTAATCGCCTTTAGTGCATTATTTGTTTACCTTGTTTCCCATTGAAAATTAACTAGGATATTTGCCATTTATTATTAACTTATAGTAACTTGCTTTATTATTTACTAAGTGTATGGTGTTTACATGTGTATGCATATAGCAAAATATAAGGGTAGGAGTCAGAAGACGATGTTGTAGAGATGGTTGTCACCTCCAACTTTAAGTGGGTTCCAGGGAGAGAGTCTGGACATCAGTATTGTATCATCAGATGCCAAGTACCTTTACCCTCAGCTGGCTCTAATTTTAAGAAGTATTTCTGTATATAAATTTCTTATCTGATCTGTGTATTATACATATTCTGTCCCAGTTGTGTCTTGATCCTAATAGTATCTTAAGATACAGAAAACTTCTGAATTTTCATGATCCATTTGTTGTGTGAGGCATTTGTGTGTGTGTGTGTGTGTGTGTGTGTGTGTGTGTGTGTATTTATGCTCCATGAGTTTCCTGGGAAGGGCTAGGTCCACTTACGGATTCCTATTGCTCAGGGCCTAGCAAGGACTGGCTCCTTTATTCATTGATAACTCTTAGCGATGACTATGCTCTTGGAGTTTTTCCAAATCCTTGTTCTCACTGGTATGTACCTTTAATAGTTAGCAATTGAACAAGGCATTTAGGCTGGAACCTATTATAAGCTCCTATTGATAATGGTGGAATGAGAAGGGCAAAAAAATCAATAGAGCACCTGACATTGTCACCACCATCTAAAGGCTTTACCCAGCCAGATTCATTAATGTCATGACAGAATATTAAGTTTGATGAAGAGAAAGGGAGTAGGAATGTTGGTAATGTAGTGAGAGATGCAAAGTAAATACTCTGTGGAGCCAGAAAATTAGGGTTCAAATCTCTGTCTCTCCACTTAAGAGCTATACACTCAGACTGGATGCTTTGAATGTCTAACTTACAGTTTTTTTCTCCTATAAAATGGAGGGGGTATTTGTGTTAATTGTTTGGGCCACTGCAACAAAATGCCAGAGTAAATAGATTATAAGCAATAAATTTTTATTGCTCATAGGTCTGGAGGCTGGAAAGTACGAGATCAAAATAACACCATATTTGTATCTGGTAAGAATACTCCTTCCTGGTTCACCATGGGCACCTTCTCAATGTGTTCTCAGAAGGAGAAAGAAAGCACACCAATTCCCTCAGCCCTCCAGTCTCTTCTCATGATGCTTACATTAGTTATTAACTGAACAGAACTTAGAATCACTTGAGAGAGTGGCCTCTAGGAATACCTGTATGGTATTGTTATGACTGAGATGAGAAGTCCTGCCCACTGTGGGTGGTGCCATTCCCTGACTGACATACTGGACTGTGTAATTAGAGAAATGGAGCTGAGCAATAGCAAGTCTTCATGGCTTCTCTGCTTTCTGATTGTGGATGTAGAGTGTCCAGATGCTTCAAGCTCCTGATGTCTTGGCTTCCCTGCCATGGTTGATTATATGCTTGAACAGAAACAGACCCATTTCCCATAAGCTGCTTTTAGTAAATTGCTTTATTTAACACATCAACAGGAAAAAAGAAACCCTAAGATATTTTATATGCAACTGAATCATCTCCCAGATGCAGTTTTCCGAATACCATTACTTTGGGAATTACAATTTCACCCTAAGAATGTTGTCTGGGGTGGGTACAAACTGTTATATTATGGAAATAATAATAATAATAATAATAACAACAATAATAATTAGTGTGATTTAAAATGTGAAGGGCCACAAGAAGAGTATCTGGCATATAATAACTATTCAACAAACTTTGGCTATTATTATTTTTAATATCAAAGTTTATACTAATGAGGAGACCTTATGGATATCAAAGTCTGCAAACTGGGATAAGCAGATGCTGCAAAAGGTAATGAAGAGTTAGCAAGATGAAAGCACTTCGTGTGTCTCCAATGTTCTCAACTTTCCTTGTTTGATCGGAGTGCAAAGGGCAGAGAAGAATGGAGGAGCTTGGATTTGGGGAAAGAAAGAGAGAGTAAATGAAGTATTGCTTCCGTTGTGTCCAGTTCTCTGGTCCTTGGTTTCCTGTTGGGGCTTTGTTAGGCCACAGTTTAGAGTTTAGGAGGTAGGAAGGATTGCTGCCATCCATGTCTTTGCTTTATCTTCCAGATATTCTCCTACCCAACCAGTGCCTTGGCAGCCACCTGCTGTGCCATTCTTTGTGCCCCTTGCTTCGGTCCACATACCCTCAGCCAGTTCACACATGTGTAGTGGATTATACTTTTCCCACGTCTGTATCCATCACCTTCAGGGCAGAATTGCAACATTATGTCAGGAGGATACAGGGTGAAAAGGTCTCATAGCAGGCCTGGCAATCTCATGGCATGTTGTTGCTCATCTAAACATCTTAGATATTTGGAGAAAATGAACACGTGCATGCAAGCTCCCACTTGCATGAAAGGAAATTCCGATCTTCCTTAGCTGCATTTTCTCGCTTTAATGTCTCGTTTCATTTATTTCCCTTTCTTCTTGTGGCTGCTTTCTAGCAGCCAATTAATATTTTCTCTGATAAATGTTCCTTTTAAGGGTAATCTATCCTTGATGCTAAACTCAACATTTTTCTTATAATCTCAAAAACATAAAAAATAAAATAAAGGCGAGACATAAAAAAAAAAAAAAAAAAAAAAAAGCTGATTCCTTCCTGGAGCCCGAAAGACCAGCTCCAGCTACCCGGTTTGCATACTTGCAATTGTTCTGTCTTATTCATAACAACACTCTCATAAAGTCAGTTAGGATTTAATGTATATTCGCATAGGGTAAAATAGAAGCGACAAAATTTGGAATCCACATTCATATGTGGTTTTATCTAGAGAGCCATGAACTTGAAGCTAGGCTCATTGCTCTCCGAGGATATTTAAATAACAAATACAAAAAGATACCTGGGATGACACAGGATAGTCTTGTGTTCTGCTGATTAAAATTAGAGCAGGTTGCAGGGGAAACAGTGGGATATGGCACATCCAGAATTTCAAATGACTTATAGTTTTGTTCATTTTCTGAGACTGAGTTTGACATTATCATATTTTAGTTTCTTATTCAGGAAAGAATTGTTAAAATAATTCCAAACAGCGGTGAGATTTTTCTGCTCTTTTCTCCTAGTGAGAGCCTTTATTGTTCTGTTTGGATTTTGCCACAAAGGCATATCCTGGCAGCCTCTCCACTGGGGGTATATGGATCGAGGGTGTTGGATAAGATGCATAACTTAGTTCCATGTGGCTCAGTATGTGAACCGCACTGCCTTTCATCCTTAGATAAGAATGATTCATCCTAGCTGGTTATTTTATAGATTATAGGATGTGGTGCATTTATTACTTCCCCTAATGGTAGGTTGCTGACTTTATCAGTGCTTTATAAAACCTGTGTTCTTCCTTGTGTTTCATTAATACACATAGGCATTATTTCTTCACTTTCACTTCCAAGTCTGAACCGGGCTTAAATCATATGCCGGCTGGGGGACAATCAGAGCATGCCCAGGTGGGTCTGAGCAGAGGTGTGGCCAGTTCTTCCAGAAGTATTGATCTATTAGTATCTATCTCTTCTTCCTTTTGAGGGGATCTTGAACCCAGAGCTCCTGTATGATTATTTTCATTCCATCACAGAAGCCCTAACCTGTGTGTACTCTCAAAGGAATCACGATCAACTATAATACTCAGTGGCAGGGCAAAGCTGCCATGTGATCAGGTTGGGTGAGGTTCTTCAAACCCAATAAAAACTGGGCACAGGTGGTTTTCTATTCAAGCTGAAAAGGAAAATTCTAGGCCTCTTTGTCTTCCCATTTCACTCCTCTGACTTTCTGTTCGGTGAGCCCAAATTAAATTTTGTTTCTACATCTCTAATGATACAAGCATCAGGGCACAATGAAAAATAAGGCCTTATTACTTCATAATATGTTTGGAATTGTGCATAATTATGTTTAGTTGAATTAGTTGGCTATAGTAATCGCAGGACCATAGAATGAGTGAAATTAGAAATGGAAAAGACCCATTGGGGGTCATTATCATTCTTCCTGTTAGGGCCAGAGCATGCTTTGAAATGAAGTGTGCATGTGAGCATCTTAGAATTTTCTTTCAGCTACATAAATGTTCAAACTGTCTACTGATTTAGGTAGAAATAGCACTATTAAGAAGTGGGACACAGCTGGGTGTGGCATATGCATTTAATCAAAGCCCGATGGAAGCAGAGAAAGGCAGATGTCTGAGTTCTAGGACAACTTGATCTACAGAGGGAGTTCCAAGATAGCCAGGGCTCCACAGTTAAACCCTGTCTGAAAACCAAACAAGCAAACAAACAACAAGCAATGCGAACCAGGACTAATAGCCAGAGTAATCACAACAGAAGTACAGCAGCAGTGTTACATGTGTTATGGTTTGGTTTTGCTTTGTTATGTAGAAGCTGGTTCACATGTGCCAGCAAACTGCTCTACCACTGAGCCACATCCCCAGGCTGCAGTAGATGCTTTTATGGAGCCACATATCTATGCCAGGCTTGTTGTTTTACATTATCTCCACTAGAAGCATAATAATCAGATATTTACTGTTCTCGTGTTATATACTAGGAAACAGAGGTTGAACAGTTTAAACAAAGAAAAACAACTTGCACGATGGCCTATAGCTGCAGTCGGTGAAGTTCACAGGCAGATTATGTTCTAACACACAACCCACATCTTCTGGGCCTTTCACTGGAGAAGAATGGAATGCCCTTGGCTGCCTGGACTCTGGTTGTATTCCCTGAGAGGACTGACATGCCCTTGGCTGCACGTACAGTAGGATGGTTGCACAGTTGAGCATAAAACACAGGAAGAGAAGGGACTGTGAAGTCACCTTGACAATTTCTTGCTCCCCAGACTCAACTTCAGTTACACTTCTCTGAGTCCTGCTTCTGTTCCAGCCCTTGGTCCATTTAGCCCTGTGTCAGCACAAGTCTTTCTGGGTCAGTGAGGTAAGAAGACCTTTAATCTGACTGTTTCCCTGAGTAGTTTCTAAGCCACAAACCCCTCAGCTTCCACATTGGTCTACATGTTGTCCTGGTCTCATCATTTTCTGAATTGGGCTAGGTCTCAATCCCCAGCCTCCTTCAGTTTGCAGTTGCCCCTCTTGCCTTACCATGTTCATAAGGGCAAGAACAATTTCTTCTTTAACCTATTCACGGTCCCATAGAACTTGGGGACTGAAAATAAAACTCCCCAAATCAGTGGCTACTCAACTGGGAAGCCATCAGCTCAATTCTTTCTTTTGTGCACAGGGCCAAAGTGTGGCCAGGAGACAGAGGGACGGGTCATACGTACAGAGCATCAGCCTTTGATGGTGCAGAAAAGTACACCTTCCACTCACGCTTAGGCTGGGTTGGGAATATTCCTCAGGCTCAGAACCAGTCAGTTCTGGCAGAAGTCCCTAGGTCAAAGGGAATGATCATTGCAAGAAAACCACAAAACAAAACAAAAACAACAACAAGGAGGATTCTTCAGCGTTCCGAAGACTTCTGTTAGTATAGTTATAGTTATTAATTTATGTTAAACTAATTTTGGTATCTAGCTTTCTGGTTTATGAAAAAACCCAATCTCCTACTTCTTAAAAGATCCGATGAAGAAGAGAGACTGATCTGTTCCATGGGACTTAGGAAGATTCATTCTGATGCATTCTGTTAGGCCTTAAATCTCAAGTGCTTACTGAATACCTCAGCATAGTGAAGCTGGGGTTGTTTGTCAGGAACCCCAGATTGACTCAGTTTCCATGTCTATCTTGTATCTCTTCAACTTATACCTCAGAGGCTTCCCCTTTGTCAGTAGGTTAGGGGGTCACCTGCACTGTGCAGTGAAAATAAAGACTGATGCAGTCAGAGAAGCAAAGTTACCTGGAGTTGCAACAGGAAAGGGGGCAGCGATGGTGACTTGCCTTTCGGCTGAGAGATCAAAAGAAGCAGAGGAAGCAGAGAGCTTCTTAGTAGAAAAAAAAAACTTGCTTCAGATTAGTTACAGATGGAGGCTGTTTGTGTAGGCAGCTGCAGTTGGGTTAACTAGCAGTAGGGCATTCTGGGTAATAGACCATGAGCGCTTACTTGGTTTTCTTTACTTTGTCCTAAGCTGTAAGTAGAGACATAGAGGAGAGAAGTTGTCTTCTGGACTCATGGTTGGGGTTCTTGTTTGGTTTCCTGGGTTATCGCTAGGGAGAACAGTCTATTCTGAAAACCTCACACCATCAGACTCCATGTGGTAACTTCTGTAGATAAGGGTCTTGGTTTTCTGGCAGTCTATGAGTAAAGCATGGCTATCATGTCTGGTTGAGCCAGAGTCGGTAAATTCAGATTCTCAGTGTTTAAGTGCATGGTAAAGGGTAGGGATAGGTGTAGGTAGATGGAAACATGAGTATAGAAGCATGGTTTTAACAAATATTAACACACGCTCTCATTGAACATGATGAAGTAAGAGGTGGTAGTAAAAATGTACCATGTCACAGCTAGAGAATAAAGGACAAGGACAGCAAACTCACATGTTCAGATCTTGGAACAGAATTCCAAGACTTAAATGTCTCAGTCTGAAAACTGGCTTTCCATTTGTCATGGAGGAATAATGAGTTGTTAGTTCTTTGGGAATTCTATGTGTTGTACTTTGATCACATTTATTTCCTTTCTCCATTACTTCCAGATTCATTCTTCATCTTTGACCACTTAACTTTGGCCACCTTCTTTGTCTTCATCTCCTTCTTCTCTTCTTCTCTTTTTCCTTCTCCTCCTCCTCTTCTCCTCCTCCTCCTCCTCTTCCTCCTCCTCTTTCTTCTCCTCCTTCTCATCAAGTATGATGGTGTTGTTCGTATTCTCTTGAATGCATGACCTTTCCTGGAGCCTGGTCAACCAGCCCACCAGAAGCTACCCAGTTACAGAAAAATGATTTTCCCTCTCCCTGTAGTTATCTGGCTAGCTATAGTAGGACTTTATAATCATGCCTTTCCATGCAGATTTTATCTGGCTTGAGATTATGCTGGTCTTGTGCGTGCTGTCAAACCGCTATGAGTTCTATGTGCAGTATCCTGCTGTGTCTGAAAACACCGCTTTCGTGTTGCCATCTGCTGCTTTTGGCTCATTTATTTATTTTTTGCAATGACCTCTGAGGCTTAGGAGACGAGGGTATGATACAGATGCTCTCGGTTACTCTCTAAAACTTGGATGAAGTTCACCACATACTTGAATCATAGAATATGTAAAAGTCAAGCTGGTACTCACCTGGAAGTGTTATCCCTGCTGCCTAACTTTCATGGAGCTGAACGTGAAAGTCCTATGCTTGCTACCTAGAGAAGAAAAAAAAAAAGTTTTACTCAGCTATGAACTAGATGAACTACAGCTGGGCCAGCCTAGCCAGTCATACTGACCTGTATAGTAGTGGCTTGAATGTCAGGAGGGTAACTAACCAATGTCTCACTAGATTTAAGGCCTACTCTAGGAGAGAAAACTCCTACCTGGTACCTTTACTACTGTCAAGAATCTATGGCTAAAATAGTCATAGGTCCTAAGGGAGAATCTACTATAGTTACTAAGCTAAATGGGTATAGTATTAATTGACTTCTAATGACATATTAATAGTATCTACAAATTAGGACATTTTTCAACCTTCATTCGAGAAGCTTCTTACATTGTAGTAGATGGTGTCACAATACTAAAATATAATGTGTTTATTGTTTTACAGGGTGCCTCTTGAAACTGTGTGGTGGTTGTAATATAGCATGACATGTTATTCTTAGCCAAAACGGGAATAAAAATGAAAATTATTAGTTTATATTGGTACTATTTTTTCTTATATTGTTCATTGTTAATTTCCAGAGAGGCTACGAAAACCCTGACCTCACAGGTCGAATTGCTATGATGATGTAATGTTATCTAAAGCTCTTGCAGGCCTATAATGGAGGGAGCTGACTGAGGAAATGAACACAGTTGAGCCTATGAGAAAATTCTGGCTAAGAGTTCAGTTTACAAGCCCAATGAGACAACCACATGGTCTTCTAGAATTAACTGTGGAAGCTTTCGCAGGAAACTGAAAATCCCATAGGAAGAGATTGTTCTCAAATTAGAAAATTTGGGCCATCTGTTAGCATGGTATCTTTTTCACCCATGGGATCGCGTCCATTAATGTAATTTGGGACAAACATAAAATGGAAAAAAAATGAATGATAATTACGTCCACAGATTTCCTTTTGTATTTATCACCAATATGTGTGTGATGGCAATCAGAGTCTAGTCCTGCTGGCCTTTTTAATATGCCTCATGAAACTCTTTTTTAAATAGCTTTATTGAGGTACAATTTACATATCATAAAACTTGCATATTATAGCTGCTCGACTCCGTGACTTTTAGGAAATTTACAGAGCTGTGCAGCCAGCCCTGTGATACAGCTGGTGAGCCTCTTCATCAACACAAACAGCTCCCCTGGGTCTATCTAGACTCTCACCTCCTCCATCCCTCGTCCCTGGTGACCATAAGATCCGCTTTCTTCCTCTAAGTTTGCTTTGCCAAAAGTTCTATGTAAATAATATGATATTTGCAGTCATTTATGTCTAGCTTCTTCCAATAATCCTAATGCGTTTAAAGGCTCATCCATGGTATATTTTTGGTTAATAAGTAGTATTCCGTGTGAGAAAAATCACATTTTGCTTAGATATGCAAATATTGATGGATGTTTCGGTTGTTTCCAGTTTTGACCTATTCTGAATGATGCTTTGGTAGACATATTTAGTGAGAATTTTAACAGGTTCTAAGTTGTCATAAGGTCCCATGATTGCTATGATTCATTGCATTGCCCACATATAAAGGAACTGAGACCTTATATAACTTTGAAAAAAAAACCAATTTTATAAGAAGGAAAATGGAAAAAGAGTTTCATTTCTCTCAAGGAAATATCTAAGAACAGAATTGCTTTGTTGCATGGTTTAAAATGGATATATTTTGGTTTACAGTTCCAGACTACACACTGTCATATTGGGAAAGGTTTCTTGGTGGGAGCTTGAAGCAGCTGGTCACATTGTGTCCACTGTTAGGAAGGAGAGATATGAATTCTGGTATCAGGCTGACCCTTTCCTTTAGCCAAGGACCCCAACCCACAGAATTGTGCTGCCTAAATTTGAGGTGAGTCTTTTTATCTCACTGAGACCTATGCAAGTTCTCTAACAGGCACATCCACAGATTTTCCCAAGTGATTCTAGATTCTGTCAAGTCGACAAACATGATTAGCCACGTCACAGGTAGTTACTCTGGTCTCAGCAAATCTGTAACAAACAGTTACTTAACAGATCTCAAGGGGCAAGACTAGGCTAGACTCCTTGTATTATAATTACAATTTAAGCAAGAGCCCAGCACAAGAAGGTGGGGTGAGTGGTGTGATTAAACAGAGGACCTCCAGGCTCTGAACTGAAACATGAAGCTTATTAGACTCAGAGCTACCAGAGTGGCATGTAGCCTTGAACAGAGTGACAGTGCATACTTGATGTGATTGCTATCACAAAAGGTGCAGTGGATAGAAGGGCTTTGTGCTGTGCTGCAGAGCGCATGTCTTCTGCTATTGTGATCCCAGAGAGTCCCTTTAACAGGTTCCAATCTTAATCTTTTCTTTTTTTATCCCCGCCCCCCCTCCCCCGCAAGCTTTTAATATTTTCTCAAAAGCCAATCTTAATCGAACTTCTTAATCAGACTAGCTTCTCTTCTTTGAAATTACTTCCCTTTGACAATATCTTAATAGTAACTAAGGCATCCATGCAGAAAATTAGAAATGTATTGTGGTTCACCTCCCAGCCTCACCCCCAACAGGAAGCTGGGAATGGGGAATGGGTGTTGTTGGCTACAGCAGAAGGTTCTGATAGAAGCAGGCAACCTAATCATGCCCGTCTTCATCATCATGTTCTCCTGTTTCCTTTGTTCCTCTCTCTTTTTCCTTACCCTTCCTTTCCAGTTCCCCCTCCTTTCAGATATTTAGCAAAAAGCTGTTAGGCAAGAAGCTGTCTCGCTGGAAAAAGGTATACATATTAAAACAATACATTGCTTCCATTTGATTTGGGAAAAAAATTGACAAACTGGTCATGAAAATGCTGAATCATAGAAATTAAAAAAAAAAAAGAAGAAGAAGAAGAAAGAAAGAAATCTGGATGTGGAGCAAAAGAACTCATTCCAATCTTGCCTTTCCGTTTCTTAACTGAAAGCCCTGGGTACAGTGCACACCCTTGGTATGTTTTCATTTGTGAGGTATACCAAATTAGCGGACTTCTCACATTTTTGTTTGGTTTTGAGTAATTAGAGGTCATAAATTAGTGCCTGATGTAGGAAGCACTTAAAAACTGGCAATGTTAGGGGCAATAGGATAAAGTGCGAATTGTTTAAACAGTGAATACAAAATTATCATTTTAACAGGAAGAATAAAGAAGGTGAAGTGGCTGCAAGAATCTGTCTTTATAATTTGAAGGGAGTCACATAGTCGTGTAAATCCTAGGAAATGGGTCGCTCGCACAGCTCCTGAAGCCCAGAGCTAAATGGAGCATCTTGAACACTCATCCAATGGGCATCTTGAACACTTATCCAAATAGAATAATTTGCCGCTTTGTGCTCCTGTCGTTGACACAAAGCTCATCATTACCTTTTCGTGTGGATGCACATACATAGTGTATGTGTGTGAGACCATATGTGTGTGGAGGCTCCAAATGATGGAATCAGCTTTTCTCTGGAGAATCTCAGGATTAACAGTAGCCAAATAAGTCATTACTAGTCTCCATACTCTGTGTAAGTCCACTACACAAAACACTACTACTGTCCACCTCCTAACCTCTTCTGCTTCCTGCTGTCGCTTCCCTGCTGAGCTCATTACTCACACGTTGCCCTTGTTTATGTTTTCTTTTAAAATAAGAAAGTTCCTCAATCATGAGGATCTGGGTTCCATCCTGCCCTCGCGGATGGACGAAGCCAGAAGTGAAAGCATGTGTCTGTAATCTGAGGGCAGTAAGGTGGACACAGTGAGTGCCTGGAGCTCTCTCAGGCTAGCCAGCCGAGTGGGATCAGTGAGCCCCATGGTTAGTGAGAATCCATTTGTAAAAGAAGGTGGAGAGAGCTAGCCTAACGATTCAGCTGTAAAGGTGCCTTCTGCCAAGGCTGCCCAGCTTGATGAACTGAGTTTGATTCCTAGGACTCACATTATTGGAGGGGAAAAAAAAACCCCAAAAACCAAAACCATTATCTTTCTGCCTTACTCATGGGGAGCCAAATTTAAAGCAAGCTTTATTAATTATTAAATACTGACCAAGAGATGGACTTTGGTCAGGACCATTCTCTGGAATTTCCCAGCTGGAATGGCCCTGAGCCATGTGTTCCAGGAGTTTATAAAGACAACCCTGTAGGCCACTGTACTTTCCCATGAGACGTTGTTATTTCCCAAGAACTACAACTCCCAGAATTCCAGGAGGTTGCCTAGTCCTTAGGCAGGTGGGGCTTACAGGTTAATTTGGGACATTACATCTAGAACAGGGTATTTGACTTGTTTGAGTATAAGCTAGGGGAGAGTCTCTAGTGAAAGGTCAGCTTTTGCCGTTGAATTGGCTGAACTCAAGCTTCAGTTTGCTGTGCAGATCAAATTGATTTTTTGCTATATTTGCATAGTAACCCAAGACACCGGAGTTATCTCAGCCCAGCTGTCTTTCAATTAATCTTCTCGAAACAAAAGGAGTGGCATTTTCTAGACAACAGATTCATCCGATGCTTAGCTGGATGTCCATAACAATAGTTTGTAATAGCAACCACTGTGCCCATCTATACTGTGATTTCTTTGAAAGCAGCCAAATTGACAGATTTCTTAGTTGTTGTCAAGAGGATCTTTGTCCCATTTTAATCCTTTTGTATATTGTGTATGTGCAGTGTTGGGCACATTGAAAGGAAGTAGAAAGTAATGAATTCCAGGATAACTTCCCACCGTTCTTTAGTGTACACAGGAAGCAGCAAGTATCCCCCAGGCCCTCTTGGAGGACAGCTAGGGTCCCCTTTCTGTGCCTCTTGTGCCATCACAGCCAACTAATCACTGCTATGAAGCCAACCATGAATATCAGACCCAGCTTGTTGCATTTTTTTTTTCTGGAGTAATTATAATCTCGAACAGATCACAAGACTTGAAGTCTTAGGACCCAGGCTTGCCAATTTTGTTGATGGAGTAGTTTTAAAGGTGAGTGCTTGTCTAGTAATGTCTAGTTCAAATTTGATTAAGAGAGGAATCAAGATGAGAAGGAAAATGAATGAGACAGCTCATTGAAAATTGAATTGAAAAGCTGTGGCAGAGCTAGAGAAAGCTGAGGGAAGTAATGGCTTACTTCCCAACCCCCTCAACAAACCTCATCCTTTTTCCTCTGCTTCTTGCTTCCTGTTTACCTTATCTTATGCATCAAGAATCAGAAGAGTACTGCTTAAGTTCTTGCTGAATAACAGATAAGAAGGAGCCCACAGATTCGAGGAGCTTAACGCCTACCAGTGGAAAGAAACCAAGTCTCCTCATACACTCATACAAAAGAAGTATTTGCAGGCAGGGAGCTTGTTAAGTGAGAGTGTCAGAAATTCAGGAAGTCAGAAGTCAGAATTTCAAACAAAGGTGATTTCTCCTGCTATGGTGGGAGTTGGTAAGGGCAGTTGGTGGCAGGGGCCAAGACAGACTTTGACCTTTGACCTTCTGTGATGAGCAGGTAAGCGATACTTCACAGGCTTTCTGAGAGGGGTGGGAGGGAGGAAGGGAAGGAGAGAGAGGGAGGAGAGAGAGAGAGAGCACTTGTGTTAAGCATCTCCCTCCCCTACCCCTAGCCTTTGTTCTGCTTGCTTGTTGTTTATTGAAATATCTGTATTTTGCCTAAAAGAAAGAAGAACAAGGGGGAGGAGGTTTATTCTAGGATCTAGTTATACCAAAAGGTAGAATGAGTGGTGCTCAATATTTGTCATCTTGCAGAGAAATAAATAGGCAAAATCCTTACACATTGGAGACTATGTTTAAGGGTTTACCAGTTAAGAAAGAATCATGATTTGGGCCAAACCAATAGGAATCTTTGTCAAGTATTTACCCAGTTCTAGTCTGGGTTTGAATTGACAATGTCTAATTGATAAACCAGCCTGCCTCCATCTTGGGCTTGAAAGTCATCTTGTTTACTAAAGACAAACTAGATGCATTCTTGTCTAGATTAAATCTTTCTGTCAAGGATTGGACTATGCCCTTCCCGTAACTTTAATTACAAACAGTTCTCGACTATGTGTTCCAAGAAATGGCAATCACACCTTTGTTTCAGTGGGTTGTTATGGCCATTTTGTTATGACACCTTGCAAGGATGCCTTGGTTTCAGAATGTTGTTATGGCCACCTTGTTATGTTTATGTTCTGCATCTGTGATCCCACTGCCTACTTGCCTGCCAAATCCCCTATTTGCAAATCCCTTATCCCTGACCTATAAAATCCTATTTTCCCCAAGTCTGATGCTAATCTCTTGAACTACACCTCAGGGAAAGACAGCCCAGGATACAAAAGAGCCCACTTTTACTAATTTGGCCATGCCATAGGTTAGTGGTCTTTCTCCTCACAGCTACCAGATTAACATAATCTAGCTACCCCCCCCCCCCCCCCCCCCCCCATCTTTAGCAAGCGACAAGAGACTTCTGGTTCTTTGGGACTGTTGTAAGAAAGGGCTAAGTCAGCTTGATAAAGGGCTTTGAATCATGCAATGTCCAGCCCTTTTTGATTGCTCCCCATCCTATCGCTTACCAAATGTTATGAGAAAAGGAAAAGCTCAAGATGAAAGACAGCGGTTAACCTGTCTTTGGGCTGTATGTATCTTTAATGTTATTTGGAGTACAGCCTGGCTAAATGTCTGTTTTTCTGTTATCTCCCAACTCATCAGATTAGCTGTAGTTCATGAGTGGCATGTCTGTGAATAAATAAATAAATAAATAAATAAATAAATAAATTCTGGCTGGCTGCAAATGGCCAATGTTTTTATGATTTTTAAAATTTATGTATATTTCATGTGTCTATAATTGTATGCCACTTACATGTGGGTCTTTGTGGAAAATATATGAGAGTATTGGGTTCTTTGGTGTGGGAGTTACAGGTGGTTTTGAACCACCCAGTGTATGTGCTGGAAATTGAACTATGGTTCTCTGGAGGATCATCAAGTGTCCTAACTACTGAGTCATCTCTGGAGCTCCTGGCTGTCCATTTCTGATCTGGAAACCCACAACACCCTTAAGCAAACTCAACCTTGTAGTACAAGCCTCTGGAATTGGGACTTGTTCTGACATACAGTGGTACTCACTAGTATGGTGTTGGGGGCCGACTTTTAGCAGAAAGCGGCTATCAGCTTTGCAGCCATCTTGAGCCATATACCCTGACATGAGACTTGTATTACAATAGCCTACAACAGCTGAGCACACTCCGATAATCTTGGTTTAGATACCTTGAGATTAAAGGTGCATGAGATTAAAGGTGTGTGACTTAAGAGTATGACTTGGAAGTATAGAGATCAGAGTTAGAAACAAGACCTAAGGGCATGATTAAAGGTGTAACTTAGAGGCGTGGCTTAGAAGTGAGACATATAAAAGGCAGAGACAGAACAGGTCAGAATCAGACTGAGATCAGAGAATGAGACACATCAGACATTAGGTAGAAGACACTTGGCTCCAGACAGAATCAGACACAGCAGACAGAGGAGACAGAGAAGGAGACACTTAGAGGAAGAGAGACTGAAGAATAAACGGGATTGAATCACACCCTGTCTGGTCTCCATTCTTCGAGTCTGCCCTCACCCTCGCTCTTGCTGAACCCCAACCCAGAGCTTGGGCCGGGATACAGTGGCTGCCCAAACGTGGGTCGGCCCGGGCCTCAACATTTTGCTTGGGCCAAGACAGTATGGAACTTGTTCCTACTCACTTAGAGAAGCATGACTTTTTCTACCCAGGATCCCAAAGTATGGCCTGTGATGTGCTAAAATACACTAAGGTTTAGACAATATATTTGACTCCAAACTAAGGTCTTCCCAACTTCCTTTTATCCCTTCTTTCTCCCATCACCTTCTACCCTGTAGCATGTACTTCTTTCTATACTGCATTGTGTTCCTAGTCTGTTGCATGCATGGACCAGCCCAGGAGCTATTTTGGATCTGTAAATAGAAAACACATACCAATTATTCTTAAAATGCCTTGACTAACTCAATGACTGGGCACTCCTAAATCTTCCCCTGCTACCCCAGGCCTAAGAGGCCACTTCCTCAGAAACTCACATGGCTGGTTGGTTTTACCTCCTCTGCTATTGTGTCCTCTACTCCTCTCTCTGGACAGGCCTTGTCCAGTTCTCCCTTAGTCTGTTAACATCAGCTCACATCCATTCTTTGATGACCTAAAACAGGTTTAACCTGGACATCAGGGTCTTCATTTCAGAAGCTTCTTTTGTCATATGATACTTTAAATACATCTGCTATGATCTTCTACTAATCTGTCTTTTGTCATTTGTCAGAGTGCCAGAAAGGACCCTTATAATAGCTGAGAAAAGATATTAAAATGGGAAAAATTGGGTGTTCTTGAGCTCCTCAGAGGTTTTCTCTCTTGCCTAAGATTTATGTGAGTCAATGTCTTCTGGGTTCTGGTCTCCTGAACTAGAAGAATGAGATTCACAGGCAATGGGAGGATGAGTACTGAAAAGAATTTACAATAGGCTTATAGATAAGACTTAAGAGGAAGAATGTTTAGCTCTCTGTAGCAGGAGCAGGTGCCTGTAAATAGGATACCTTCAAACTGCTAGTCTACAGGATTTCTACAGGGCTTATAGCAAAAATTTGTTTGAGACCACGGAAGTGCAGAGTCTGGTGGAGATTGGGGCACTCAGCTCAGTCGTTTTGAACATCCCCATGAGGAGTCAATGTGCTTCCTTTCAGTTTTTATCCTGTCTTTGTGCACAGCTGCCAGGCAGGACTGCACATTTAGGGGACCCGAGAAGGAGAAGCATACTGGGAGTGAAAATTCCCTTCTGATGTTCTTGTCTCAGACTGGGACAGAACCAAGAACATTTCCTGGTTAAGGTAACAAGACTGGAACTACTTATTTTCTGCTCCAGAAGTTGTGCAGCCAGTTTTTGTCTCCCGTTTCTACCAATGTGGTACTAACTATTCCACCCTTACATTGTTAAAGACAAACTATCGTCAAGATAGTAATCTTATTCACGTAAATTATAATCTGAAGCAGATGCACTGGGGATGGAATCCAGGGCTTTGTGGATGCTGGACAAGTACTCTATTTCAGAAGTACATTCCTAGCCCTCCACTTGTTAAATATTAACGCAAGGTTTCCCTAAATTGCTCAGATAGACCATGAACTTGAGGTCTTTCTGCTGCAGCTTCCCAAGTAAATAGAATTATAGTCATGAAATATCATGCCTGACTGTTTGGTCTCCTATTGTTTTACTTTTAAATTTTATTTAGTTTTATGTGTTTGGGAATTTTGCCTACACATATGTCTACATACCATGTGCATGCCTGGTGTCTGAGGAGTCCAGAAGAGGGTATTAGATCCTTTGTGACTGGAGTTATAGATGGTTGTGAGCTCCTATGTGCATGCTAGGAATCAAACTTGGGTCCTCTGAAAGAGCAGCCAGTGCTCGTAGTAACTGCTGAGCTATCTCCCCAGGTTTCTAATCTCCCCTTTATTGGATCATTTATATGATGAAATCTTAAACAAATGGGGGGGGGTGTGATTCATTTTCTTTCCATTTTTTTTTATTATTTGATTCAGAGAGAGAGGGTCTCTTTCTGTAGCTCTGGGATTTCCTGAAACTCTCTGTGTAGACGAGCCTAGTTTCAAACTCTCAGAGAGTAGCCTGCTTCTGCCTCACAAGTGCTAGAATTAAAGGTGTGTGCTACCACATCCAGCATTTTTTTTTTTAAGTATAATGCTCCGTGTTGTTTTACAAAGTGGAATGGCAGCCATCTGTTTCTATTTTGATCGTGGTGAGAAATCTGTGCTTCGAACATGCTGATCATTTATAATGTACCTCTTGGTTAGATACTTGGCTTGCTGCTTTCTTAGTCAATATAGTACCAATACTTCTTGGGTGTGCCACATATTCTCGGCTTCCTCTATACAGTGGTTATTAATCGCAGTGCCAAATCCATAGCACCTCAGATTACCAGATATGTCGCTCTCTGTGCCTTTTAATTTGATTTTTTTTTTGTTTAAAAATTTTTATTTCTTTTTTTTTTTCCCCCATGAGACTCAGGCAGAGTCACACGGGGAAAGCGGGATTCAAACCAGGAGCGAGAGCAAAGGGCACGGGCTTGCCCTCTGCAGGCCAGCGCCTAAGCCGCTGCGCCACCACTGGCTTGCTAAATTTTTACTTCTATACCCAGCAGAAAAAGAAATAATAGAGAAAGTGACTTTTTAAAAAGTACAGGGTGAAGAGTCTGGCTAGGGGTATGATTTTCTGCCCTTTTGGCAACTGTGCTAATATACAAAGAACAGAACTACCAAGTGAGTGCAAGTATGTATCCAGAAAAGGGGATATTGATTTCTCTGATGTTCTGGCAAGTTAAAACATAAAGGAAAACATGGGAAGTTCTTTTGGCAGATGGCTTCTACAATAAAAATGTGTTCTTCTTACTAGAGCGGTAGTAGATTGTATGCTCAAGTGGATGAAAATACTGAAAAAAAAGAGGTACCACTTGTAACAAGGAGACGTGGACTTGGCATTGCGGCTCTGCTGATGTGTGACATTGTCTGAAGGTAGCTCCCTGGCTCTTCTTCCTGACAAGTTCTGCACCTTCCTAAACGAGTCTCACTTTTACTTTCCTCTCAAAAGTCTCTATGACCCTGAGGAGTCCTCTCAAAGGCTCCATGAATAGGGCCTTTTAGTTCTATATTTTATGACTTTGAATGAAGGCCTTGCTTCCACTTGACCACCGTAGGATGGGAAGGGACTGTGGGTTGTTAACTGCTAAACCACATGACACAAAGAACAGCTGTACTACAAGCATACTGCTTTCAAAAAATTAGGTATTAAAGTAGACAAGGAAAGACTAGACAGAAGAAGGGCACGAACCTCTGGAATGTTCTATTTAGCCTCAAATGATAGGCACCTCGATGTGACATTACTACTCAATACATTTTTGCTGCCATTCAAAACAGTTGTTATAAGTGTTCAGCTTGAACAGTAGGCCTGTGTGGGTTATGCTTCCTGTCTCCTGGCTGGATGGAGAGGAATGTATACAACCCACTTTGAAGAATAGTAGTGGTTAGAATCAGGGTCTGTTGCTGGTCTATAGAATCTCTAGACTTTTCATGTCGTCTCATTTTGAGAAAGACTCTTTCCTTCTTCTGATATATAATATGTACATATCATGGAACATTTGTAAAGACATAGATGTAAATGAAGATGTATCACAACCTCAGTCACCGCATATTTGGAATAAATCTTAGAAGAAATATGTGGGTGAAGAAATACTTACATACAACACTATATATGGTAAATGCGATGGGGAAGGAACTTCTCCTATGCCTGCAGATTTTTTAAATTATGCCATGATTCCCCGGGGCTAAGCTACACACAGCCAAAGAGTAGAAGCATTGTGGATTTTTGAAAGCTAAAGTACGGAGCTGGGCTAAGGCAATTTTGCTCTCTGAGAGAAGAAAAGAATCATAGTGCAGGCCAGGAAAATAATTTTGGAAACTCAGTTAATTGTGAAAGGAAGGCTGAGCCAGAGTGTAGTTAGAGATACAAAGGGAATACTGTTCCCTTCTGTAAGTGATTTCCCATATGCAGCGTGGGGCCAATCTTAGCAGGTGACTTCAGAGCACTGGAAAGATTTAACCACACAGGAATAAATCTTGCAAACACATTTGGGGGGGAAATGCAAAGTATAACCTTTAAAATAAAATCCCGTGGCTGTCACATTTAAAGACTGAAAGCTCAAAAAAGCAAGGCTTGTTTGTACCAACCACAAAGGCTGGGGACCCGTGGTTTTACTGCATCTCTCATCCCAGGAAAATATTTACACTTGGAGGAGATGATGCATTTTTAACTATAAAAGCCTACATAGCATATTTGTGAGAGTCTTGCAAATAAAAATGGTTTTATCCCCTAGCCTGACAAAACTGACAGCTCTGCTTAAGCCATCAAAACCAGGGCAAGAAATTGTACTATTTTTTAAATTCGTGAAGCTTTTTATTCTTAATAGTTATGTGTATGGGCGATCCTGTGAAATCAAAAGGTCTTTAGTGAGTGCACGGTTGCATTTTGCTGCAACATCCAGGATCCCAAAGTTCTTGAAGGCAAGATATACATTTTGTTGATGGGAGGAGAAAATAAAACCAGAGAGAAAAATTAAAAAAAAAAAATCACATTAGCATAGCCACAGCGTCGTAAACCAGAAGCAAACAGAATGAAGTTACACTGTAGAGAAATAAAGAGAACTTAGAAAAATTTCACAGTGTTTGACACTTAAACATCAATAAATGTAATTACTGCAAAGCAATCAGTTTTTGACTTAGAAATCAGTTTGTTTATAAGAAAAAGGGGAGGGGCTAGTATAAACTAAATAATACCCATATTCATTAGCCATCATTCCTGAAAGGAGAGTCCGTAATTTTATGAAGTCTTGAGGATTCCAAAATATCAGGGGCAGAAATAAAACAAAAGCTGCACACAAGCTGGAGAAAGAGATCCAAAAATGGATGTGCCGACACTCACTAGTAGTTTGTTTTTTCCAAAAGAAACATCTGTATGGCCTAAGTTAGAAGGGGCTCAGGATGTCCTCAGTAGCCCCTCCTATCACTTCTCATATCCAATTGTCTCTCTGTAGCATCCCAGGAGAGCTTCACGGCAAAGCCACATAAAGAACCTTTCCTTCCTTCCTTCCTTCCTTCCTTCCTTCCTTCCTTCCTTCCTTCCTTCCTTTTTTTTTACTTTAAGATTTATATATGCATTTTATGCATAAGAGTAGTGTATCTGCATGTACACCTATATAACAGAAGGAGGATCATAGCCCATCAGAGATGGTTGTGAGCTATTCTATATTTGCTGGAAACTGAACTCAGAACCTCTGGCAAAGCAGCCCAGTGCTCTTAATCATTGAGCCAGCCTTGTGCTGTGGGACTGGATGTTTAGTTACAGGAGTGGGGAGGGGACTGACATTTTACCTTGACCATGGTTTGACTGCGTCCCCAAAGCGCACTGCAATTTAACCCTAACTCAATAGTGTAGACAGGTGGAATCTTTAGTAGGTGACTAGGTCACCAGAGAGCTGTGGCTAGATTGGTACCATTATCATGAAAGCTTGAGAGCTGCATGGCTATCATGGAACACACTCTAGATAAGGAGCTGACTTCTGCACCATGGCTAGGCTGCTCTCTGGCTCTTACCCTTTCTTGCCATTTGCCAGGAGTGTACCCTTGGACTTTCCAGCTTCCGGGACCTTGAGAAGAATGCATTTCTATGGTTTATTTATCACTCACATGTCAAGAGTTTTATTATAGCAAAAAAAAAAAAAAAAAAAAAAAAAAAAGGATTAAAATATTTACTTTCCTAGAATTACCGGGCTTGAAAATGAAATTGACATAAAATAGACCAGCAAAAGAAAAGCATTTAGGTTTTTACATGTGCATGTGGATACAGTGAAATGGAGACCTAAGTATCACCAAACTCTATTCTTATGCAGCACTCTGAACAAAGCATGATAATTTAAAAAAAAGATCAGACTTATGCATTTCTGCATGTAGATTTCTGTGAGCTTTCCACTCCTGGGCTTTTGTGGCAAGAACTTTTCTTCTGTCATTGGCTAGACAAGTTCCTTTCACATGGAGCTTTCCCAGTCCCTGTGGTGATAAACATGCCTCTTTTCTTATGATGCAGAGAGGCCAGGGCATCCTTTTTGTTTCTGCTGTTCTTAAAATGCCTCAGCTTTAAATAGTCCTCATGTCACAGTGGTCTATTTGATGGGCTGATGTGGCTTCGGATAGCTTGTGGCAGCAAATACTCTTTGGAATATGAAAATGGTTAAATTCAAGGCTTCAGTGCTTTATATTTTAAGATGATGTGGTTGAGAACATACTAACCCCACATTTAATAGGTTGGCATTTGACAAAATAGCAGAGGTCTAAGGCTTAGACTTATCCTTAAACCAAATCATTCTCTGCTTATGGGTATCATCAAACCTAGGTTGGCCTCTGTGACCTCTGTTCTTCCCACGGCAGCTTGTAAGGTCCTCATTTGAGTGATACTTGCCCATCAGTGCCCATATCCAGAGGAAAGGAATGGTTTCATCCCAGAAGCAGAAGTAGAGTGCTTCCTTAGCCTGCACACAAGGCCCTGAATTTTATCCCTAGAATCATAAACAAAGAACTTCGCCACCTATTTGTGGTTGATACCCAAACCAACGTCCCTGCCTCTTACCACGTCAAAAAAGAAAGGTACCAATTGCAGGCAGAAAACAATATTTCAGTTGCTTTCTAATCAAAGTGGCCAGGAGAAAGTTAGTGAGCATTTCTCTTACTGTCCAAGTGCTAATCAGGTAGCGGGAGAACAGGACTTTAAGGGATGAAAAATGAAGACTTAGCGAAGAACAACCACAAATTTCACATTTGGAGTCTATCTTTGAAGTCTTGCCATGGATGCCCATGTTACAAAATTTACTTTGAATTATTATTCTATAGTAATATATGTTTACTTGCAAATGTGTTTACAAAGGAAAATCTCTAAAATGGTGGTGGATAGAGATCTGGCATCATTTACCGAGTTAAACATAGACAGAAAGCCAAACATGGTGAGCAGGGCATTTTACTCAATTATCTTTCACCTTTCTGTGGCTCCATCATTTTTTCTGGCTTCCAATACCCTTTTTTTTTCTTCAGACTTTGATCTTCTCTGCCCAGTGGGACAGAGGCTTCTGCTAGAGTTAGATACTCCATTCCTGCTTTTGAACATCTCTAACTCCCACCTCCCACCCCCACTTCTACGATTGATCTCCTGGCCCTTCAAAAGCTTGTTATCATGTCACTTTCAGTGTGTACCATTGCAGTGGTGGAGTATACATCTTCCATTACTGTAAGTTTTATGCTGTCATCAGAACCTTTGCTGTCCCATCCCCTAGCTCTGATCATCATCTTTGTGGTTTCTTTTTGCATGTATAAATAACTGACTATTCAATAAAACCCTAATAACAGGAACCAAAATTCACAAAGAAAAAAATTCAAGATAATCTTAATTTATTACATGCTCCCTCCCATTGACTTTTTTTTTTTAAAAAAATAAGTTTATTTTGTACCAGACACTTTTTCATTACTAAAATATTATTGTGTGCATATGAATGTAAATGCTGTAGTACTCATCATGTAGAGGTCAGAGGACAATTTTGTGGAATCAGTTTTCTCCTTCTACCTTTTAGTCAGTTCCAAGGACCAGGTTCTCTAGGTTTGTGCCTTCTTGCTGATAGCCTTTGCCTGATGAGCCATCTCACCCATCCCAGTGGTTCAGTGACACCATATATCTACAGCATCATTTGATTTCAGAAAAATTCTAACACATTGCCCACTCTGTACAAATTTTGTTTATTGTGTATAAAGACTGTAATGTAAGAAATCATCAATGAGAATGCAAACTTGTAAAATCTACATGCAGAATGAAGATGATATAATCTTCTATAACTACTTGAAATAGACAGATCATAGTTCATGTTCAGATTCTATAAACAGTCATAGTAAGCTGGAGGCCGGTAGGTTGTTGGGAGTCATGAGTTAATTCAGAGTTCTCCATTACCCCAAATGAATTATGATCAGAAGATGGCAACATCTCCTGTGTACCAAACGGGACGGAGTGCCAAGACTGAGCAGACAAGGTTTTCTACAGAGTCTGCTGAGGAACATCCTTGATGTCCTAAATTGAAAAGCCTGCCGATCTACTGCATGCAGTGCTTCCAGATGACTCGGCTCCCTACTGAGGCCTGCTGGACTCTGAGCTGCAATGGAGCTTCCTCAGATACTTTCCCCTTCTCTCTTCATCTCTAGCTGCTTTCTCAACTCTGTCTTGAAAAGTGTTACCAAAAGAAATGGCAACAAAGCATTCAGGAAAACCCAATACCCCTCTATCTACTCTCATATTCTTCCTCAGTAAATCTGAAGAAATTCATGGGATGATACTAAAACAGAGATAATATTTATTTTCTGTTTGTCTTAGTCTTTCACCTGTGTCCACTTTAAGAAAACACTCCTTCACGTGTTTGTTCCAAGAAGACACCATTCAACATAATTGACTTTTCAAAGAACCCTTAAGTTTTACTTCAATTGCCACGTTTTGTTTAGTTTCCATTAGCCCTCAACAGTGTCACCAAGCAAGCTTCTAGAACATGAACCCTTGAAGGATAAACCATTTCCAAATGTGGCACTGGGAGCTTTCATTAGTAGACTGGAAGAAGATGTGGACCCAGACCACATGCTTAGGGTCGCTGCTTTTCTTGGCTCATTGTAATTTTTCTAGCATTTCTCATGGGCACATCCTCCATGTGGATAATAAGTTGATGAATTTAGGGGATGGGAGGCAAAGGATCAACTTTTACCATTTAAACTGAGCACGCACCTTCAGAGAAGTTGTAAAGGAATGGAGAAGACAGCCATCTAAACACATTTTCAACAACTGCTAAGGGGCATAGCCAAGACAGTGCAAGCACAAGGCAAGGAATCTCACTGACTGGGGAAATTCGAACTTCAAAAGTAAGTTCAATAGTTCATGGAAAGGTAGGATAAAAGTTAACCAAACTAAGAGGGAAGCAAGTTCGAAACAGCTGAAAAAGAACTTGAAGGATGAGAAAGATAACGAACAAAATAAAGTCCCTAAACTGGAAACAGCTTATTCTTGGAAACCCCAGGGTACATGTAAACAGAGTGCAGAAAGAACAAGCTAGGGCCCAAGTTAGGGCCATCTTGGTTGACTTCCAGAAGCTTGACCTTCCAGGGCAATCTGTGATTTAGATACAAGGAACACACTACAGAAAAATTATATTGGATGGAAAGAATACTGGAAATAAGATCCATCTAGAGCTTTTAGGCCTGGATGGATTTTTATTGACTGGGAATAGAGAAGAATCCACTGGAATTAAGGTAAATTGAAATCTACACAAGGCACGAAAGAACTAAAGTCAGCTCAGTTTAGAGGTGGGCAGCCTATGGCAGGGAACGAGGGGTTTGAATAGCACGTTAGACTAGAGACAGCCTCTGAGTGTGGATGCAAGATGGAAAATTCAGGCCAGGGTCTTCTTGATCTCCACAAGCTTCAAAGCTATAGTGCTTTTTCAATATGCTTTGTCTGAATCGTTCTATTTGCCAAGGATTTAGCTCAATTGATACAATGCTTGCCTAGTTTACAGAGTCCTGGCTTCAGTCCCCTGGGTACCTTGTAAAACTGGGTGTGGTGGCTTACACCAGTGACCCCAGCACTGTGAAGGTGAAGGCGAAGAGTGTCAACAACTGGAGGCCACCTCCATCTGTCTAGTGATTTCAAGGCATGTAAGAGACCCTATGTCAAATACATTGATTAAAAAAAAAAAATCTACTTTATTATTTGCAAAATTGTTTCTTTTCATTCTAGTTTTATACTGTGTTTGCTCCAGTCCACACTTTGAATGTTTCCTTTCCCTGGGCCTCTGAAACACTGCTTTGTTTACTGTGAGTAGAAAACCCTTTTGAAGTCCTAAACTCTGACTCTATGTGAGATTAATAATCAAAGATGCTCTCAATGTGTAAACACTGTGGGATTTAAGCAGATTAGCAACAGTCTAGTCCTGGGGCATATAACGCACCTGCTCATTGTCACAGGCAGTCTGGAAATAAAACCACTTTGTCCTCTGGAGCTAGGCCTTTGAACTTGAGCATTCTTTTTCTTCCGGTATTTAGCACTTGGAGAACAGCACCTCCTTACATTTTGCCCCCTAGGCACCTACTTGCCTCACCCTAATCCCGGCTCAGTTTAACATGGCTTCAGATACTCTAAGGGAATACAAGGCATGGATTGTACTGGGGAAAGAGTATTACTAAGAGGGTGACCTGAGTTTCCAACTCTGTGTGTGCAAATAATATATCTGATGAATCCGAAGCACGGAGATAAGGAGAATTGAGCCCTTGGCAGCTGCACTGTGAATAATGTCCTGCACTGTCCTACTGTTAGAACTTGATATCACAGCTGTGGGTGTTGGTTGTACGGTCCCCAAAAGGAATTCCAAGGTTTTGTCTCCACTCACTGCTTTTTAGAATGAGAGCTCTAAGGCCTGAGTCACTGTTGAAGTAGTTTCTGTCATGGCTTGTATGCCATTATGAGGATCAGCCTGTCTACGTCTTGAAGGGTAGACCATTTGTTGTTTGGTTGAAAAATCACTCCCTAGTAAATCCTTAATTATACAGCACTATGGTCTTTGTCTTTGTTTCTTATGTGAAATGTTGAGTGATGTAATGTTGTTTTGTGTTTCTTTTATGCTGGATCTTAGGGTGTGTGTGGTCTTCAATAAATAAAGGTAAATAATATAACTACCAAAGCCTGTCAGCTGTCATCTCATATAGCCTTTCACTTCTGGGATAAAAATCTGGCCCAGAATGTAAGAAAGGTAAGAATAAACCCCGAAGTCTTTTTACTAAAAGGAGATTCTAGATAGCTTTAAAATTTGTATATTTTATTTTTTATCAGTGTTTTGCCTGTATGTATGTCTATGTACTATTTATATATCTGGTACTCAGGGAAGCAAAAGGAGGGCATCTGCATCTGGAGTTTGAAACAGTTGTGATCTGTCAGATAGGCACTGGGAACTTAACTCAGGGTCTCTGAAAGAGAAACCAGTGCTTTTAACTGCTGAGTCATCTCTCTAGATCCTGTCCTAGTTATCTGTAAATGGCAATTCGATTTTGCCTAGAGTATCTCATGAGAGATTGCACATCTTTCTGTGTGGTGATGGCCTAAATTGTTCATTGATGTTGGAGAGGGTAGCCTACTGTGGGTGGTACCATTCCCTGGGCACATGGGTCTGGGCTGTATGAGAAAGCTAGGGAAGCACGTGCTTATGAGTTTGATAAGCAGTATCCTCAGAGGTTCCTCTTCTATCTCTGACTATGAATAGAGTTTTTCGGTCAGAGGCAATGCTGTGTGGAACAAGAAACAGCCTGCCCCCAACTTTCTGCTTGAGTTCTTGCTCTGACTTCTTTCAACAATGGAGTGTGACCCTGAAGTATAGCCAAATGAACTTTCCTCCTGGAAGTTCCTTTTTTTTCATTGTGTTGGCCACAGCAATAAAATAAAAATGGAACTGAAGGAACGTATGATACTATAGTACACTGCCTGCTTTACAAGAAACACATGCACACCTGGGCACATGCATACCCGCACACATCCTTTTATGTGTCTGTACTTGCTTATGAACATCTACTGAGGCTTGGGAAGAGAGTGAATGTATTCCATGTGTTCAGTTGACCCTTAAATGACTTGGGGTCTAGGGATGCCAACTGCTTAAAGTAGCAGCAAATTTAATTATAACCTCTGCCTCCCTAGGAACTTGAGTGCTTTTAGCCAACACTTTTCTTACAACAGCAACAGCAACAGCAACAGCAACAGCAACAGCAACAGCAACAGCAACAGCAACAGCAACAGCAACAGCAACAGCAACAGCAACAACAATAACAATGACAACACCAACAAACCAGTCTGTGACTAGGCATAGCGCCTGCCTGAACATAGTGCAACATCCGTGAGAAATTGCTTTTTGCTGTGATTTGCAGTTTCTTGGGAGAAAAGTGGCCCGTGTGGAGGCAGTTTATGTAACAGGGTGTTTGCAGTGGACACGCATGCCACATGCTGCCTCTGCAATAGCAACAAGAGGAAACAGACATGATCGCACGAGTATAGTGGATGCTGTAGTTAGTTTTATTTTGCTGTGATTTACGCTACATCTGTACTTCTATTTACATTTCTTTGATTGTGATGGTGCCTTGTTTCTATAGGTGGGTTGTGACGGCTATTCTTGGTTGTCATCATGAGTCTATCTGGAAGTAATTAAAACCGAAGAGGCTGAGTACACCTGTGAGGAAGTTTTTTCAGTTAAATTATTTGAAGTGGTCAACTCACCTTTAATCTGGATCTTTGAAGTAGGAGAATCCATCTTTTATCTGGAACACTACTTCTCGAAGCAGCCTATATAAAAGACATGGGGAAAGGAATCTCTTTCTCTTTGCCTGCTTGCCTTCACTCTTGGTGGTAAGTTCATTCCTTTCTGAGCATCTAATTCTTCAGGATTCTGGCATATACTGAAGACCAGTGAAGACTTCTAGACTTTTGGATTAAACAGCTACCTACTGGATTCTTGGACTTTCCATTGATAGATAGCCATTATTAGATTAGCCCGACCTCAGCCTGTAATATACATAGTGAGAGCTCTGACTGTAGTGGTTAGTGGATTTTCACTTTTTATAATAGATCAATATAAATTCTATGGCAATGGTGATAAAGTAGATTTTGTCTATATAGGATTTTTTTTTATGCTGTATGTTTTGTTTCCTTTTTTTTTCAGTGTTTCAAAGATTCGCAATTCATCTGTAAGCTTTTTTAAATTATAGGAAATCTCCCCAATTAAACCAATAGTTCTAAAGCAAAAAGCATTTACATCTAAGTAAAATTGTGGCATTCAAATTCATGTAGTTCATAGTTAACTAAAATATAAAGTATACACACACACACACACACGAGTTTGAAAATTTTGTTGGTAAGAAACAAGAAACCCAACTTTCTGAACCATAAAATGAATTCAAAAGTCCTCCAAACATCTCTCTTCTGTTTGTCCTGCATGTCCCAAAGCCAATCCTCTTTATGTCTATGAAATGCCTGTGGCACTTCTCACTGAAGCATAGCAGGAAGGGTATGGCTTAAAATATATATAGCTTCAGTAGAAGACGAAACATCTTTCAGAAACAGGTGGACTTTCTCTGGCATCTCAATGTTTGAATTGGATGTCAAGCCCAAGTCTGATCCAATTCCCATAACCGATGAGATGAGATATGGAGATGAACAGAAATGAGTCCCTGGAGATAGTGAGTTATTGGGTGGGACTCTGTGTCAGCTTTTCCAGAAGCATTTAGGCTGCACAGAGCAAGCAAAAGTCAGATTCTATTACCAAGAGGCAGGTTAACTGAATCCTGGGTAGCTCAGCTGAGCAAATGTCTCTGTCCCCTGTTTCTAGAAATGAACCTCCATGCATCACAATAAATAGAGTTCTCATAATTGAAGATTACCATTATTGGTTTCCTTCCTGCAACCATATTTTGACAGACCCTGTCTACTAAGAAACCAAGAATATCATTATAACTAATTTGGTCATGCATTTTCATGCATGAGAAACTGGTATTATCACAATAAGTTTATGTAATTCCAGCCTAAAGCAATAAAGTCGATGGTGGAGATAGCCTGGAAGACCTTATTGAAAATAGATTCACTGTTGCAATTAGAATTATTGAAAAAATGAGAAATAGCACATGGTTTATAGGAGTCACTGGGGGCTGCTTAGAAAGCACCTTGGTGCCAGCGTCTTCTTAGGTCAGAGTTGCCAGCTTGTATAGAAAGGATATCAGGATGAATAATCCACTGCTCTAACAGCCGAAAGGTGGCCTATCTCACTTCTCACCTCACTGTTTTCTCTTCTACGTTCTTCTTCAGTTCCATTTTTTTTTTTTTCAATTGACACTCTCTCACTGTTGAAGATCCACTGCTGGGAAAGTATCTGGGGACCTTAAGTACCCCTTAACCCCCCTCCCATCTCACAAGTGAAAGTGTGTGTGTCCCTCCATCTCACGTGTGCAAGTGTGTGTCTGTGTGTGTGTGTGAGAGAGAAAGAGAGAGAGAGAGAGAGAGAGAGAGAGAGAGAGAGAGAGAGAGAGAGAGAGATCTAATTATCGTATTATCATTCCCGGTATTTATTAGCAACTCTCTGACTAGTGAAATTTAGTGAGGTGAAAACATATTCCTATTCACAGGACAGTACTAGTGTTGCTTGTGAAGTGGAAACTTAAGCGTTCTTTGGAAAGTCAGTCGGACGGTGTTTTTTTCTGGGGCAAACACGTGAAGGAATGTTTAGCTGAAGTGGACACAAGTGAAAAGATGTTCTGCTACAGCAAGCCCGTGAATGGACACATGGTGAAGGATTCTTCAGTAATGATGCACGTATCGGTCTGCTTTACATTGTGTGTTTAAGCTGCATTTGTCAGGACTTCATAGTAACAAATGCACCGAAAAATTTCTGGTAGTATACTTTGGTTTCTTACTGCTTCCTCTGACTCAGTCTGATTGGCAGTCATCTGAGACAGATGCACATGCTGAGGCAAGACCCGTAGAGGACACATGATGTTTTGAGGGAGTATAAAAAGGATTTGATGGACAGTAACAGAGGTTGAGCTAGGCTTGCTTATAGAACTAGCTGTGCAACGTTTGTTGGTCTCATTTAGGGCTATCTCTGCTAGGTTGTGCAACCACTACTATCCCAACTGTACTGAACTGGACTGTTGATATATCCATAAAATGTTTGCAAGCTGCTGCTGCTGACTCCTGTGAACTGAACTGCCAATTTCCTGACAACACAGATAGGATTTGCTTCAATGAACCCTTTCTACAGGTCCACTTTCTTTGTATCCTTTCTTTCCCACTACCTTTTGTGGGTAGTGGGGTAAAAGCATTTAAGAGCCATCACTAAAAATAGATTTTGAAAAAAAAAAAAAACCTAAAGTTCCATGTTTGCTTGTTACAGTCTTGCTCCATGCCATGGTACAAGTCTCCTCTGCACAGGCATTACTAGAACCATGGCATCTTCTAGTAGAGCCTGTATCTCTAGCCAGAGGATGAAAGAATGGTGACCCACACTTGAATCATGAGTCACGGTGTAATCAGGCTTTACTGAACCAGGACAGAAACCCTGTATTGACTTCACTGCACAAGACACAGTCCAGGGACCATATATGTGCCACAGAACTGACAAGCAATGCTATAGAGTGGGTCCAGATGGCAAACAGAAGATGGCTTGGCTTTGATGTCTGTGCATCTTTGCTATAAGTGGACAAATAAATGATGTTCACTTGCAACCCTTCTCTTCTGCATAAATATACAAAAATGGAAAAATTCAGCTGCTGAGCTTCAGAAATTCCAGTAAGAGGTCAACATTTATGAGCCAAAAGTTTACTTTAAAACAAGAGAGTTTGTTTTACAGTTCAGGAAACAGAATTTTGGAGGAAGGAGAAAGAAAATCATCAAGATATATCTGTGAAAAAAAATTTAAAGGCAATTAAAATTTATTTAAATTTTAACCTTAGCTATGAGAGAATTTATAGCTCTGCTATGAGCTGAATGTAAAGTGTCCCCCACAGGTCAACCTGCTTGAATGCCTGGTCCCAAGAGCGTGCTCCTGTTTTGGAAGGTTTTAGAAACTTCTAGACATAGAATGTACCCAACAACATAGGGATATAGGGGACAAGGCTCAAGGGTTATGAAAGCTTGCCGGTTCAGGCTCCAGCTAGATTTCTGTCTGGTCATTAATGTATAGAGATAAGTATAAAGTATCCTGATAGCCCGTGCCCCTCCAACAAGCTGTCATAATGACTGTATCACTGTATTCCATGAACCAAAATCAACCAGTCCTCCCCTTAAGTTGCTTCTGCTAGGTGTTGGGGCACAACAATCAGAAAAGAAATGCACAAGTTTTTAGTATTTCCCAGGAGACAGAGTGATTTTAGTTACTGATAATACTAGTAACTGATTTGCCTTCAGTCTGGAAGGTAGGGAGCGGTTGGTGGCTCTTTTGAGCAGAAGGGAGGACAGCAGGATCCCAGAAAGATTAATGTGAGACTGTGATTCAGTCAATAGTTTAGCATTGTAGCCCAGTGGTGGAGCGTGTGCAAGGGCTGAGTTTGCACTATAAAAATTCAAACAAAACAAACAAAACAAAACAAAACAAAACAAAACAAAAAAAGTTTAAATTCCACACCCCAAACTATTGGGCTATTGTGGGCTTAGAGTGTAGATACCTTGTTATTAACCAGTAGGGAGAAAAACTGGGAGGTAGAGAACAGGGTCATTTAAAAAAAAGTCTTCATAAAGCCCAAATCTTGAAGTGAGGTGGAGGGGATCTAAAAGCCAGTAAACTTCAGTTACTGTTTCTGGATGAAGTAATGGAGCTTGAATTCTTTTCTTGCAAAGAAAGCAGAGGAGTGCTGCTTGCTGGCTTGCTCCACTTCTGCTTCCCATTCACCAACTATTACAGTCATTGTGGAGAATGCTTTTCAAGCTCTTGTATAGATTCCCTTAATTAGTGAATCCATTTGCTTGACTTTTATATATATTCATTTAATTCTTTTGAATAGGAAAACTCTAAATATTTTCTCAGACATTTCAGCTATCTCTGTAATATTGGATTCCATTCCAGGGGTTGGTGCTGGGGTATCGACTGAGGTTGTGTCATATGTTTGGTGCCGCTTTGTTATCTTTTACACATCCATTGACATGGGTTTGTTTTAAACTCCTCTTCTTCCAAGGCTATGAGACATTGTGCTTTCTGTAACTCTTCCTTGAGGAATGTCTGCATGAAATGTAGCTAGGGGTCTTGGTAAAACTTGATGTTGATTACTGCATGAATAGTTGAAGTGATCTTGTCTTGGCTTTGTGTGAATTGGACCAATGGAAAGATATTCCATGTTCTGTGATTGACAGAATTAATATTGTGAAAATGGCTACACTACCAAAATTGAGTTATGAATTTCATGTAGTACCTATGAAAATTCCAATATCATATTTCACAAGTTCAGAAAAACAATACAAGCATTCATATGGAGCCAAAAATAGAGCAATGGATAGCCAAAGCTCTTCCAATTAGTAAGGACACTAAGGGAGATATTACCCAACATTAAATTACACTTACAGAGCTGTAGTTATAAAAATAGACAAGAAGATCAATATTATAGAGTACCAGAAAACAAAATAACAAAGCTATGCCTGCTTAATATTTGAAAAAAAGGGGCAAAGACACATATTAGAAAAAGCCTCTTTTACACACGCTGCTACAGAACAGGGTCTCTGCCTACAGGAGAATGACAGATTCTTATATCTTACCTTGTACGAAAACCAGTTCAAAATGGATCAAAGACCTTAATTTAAAACCTGAAACTTAAATATAGGGGACACCTTTCAAGATACCAGCTAAGGAAAGAAATTTCTGAATAGAACATCAATGGCACAAGAGCCAACTCTGAGTATCAACAGATGGGATGACATGAAAATCCGAAGTTTCTGTACAGCAAATCAGCCGGGTTAATAGACAGCCTACATAGTGAGGGAATATCTCTAACACCCACTATACATCAAATAAGGTGCTAATGTCTAGAATTTAAATATTGTAGAAACTAACTACCAAGAAAATAAAACTGCAAACCAATAAACTGAATAATGAACTGAATAAATTTTTGCTTTTTTTCAAAGAAACACAAGTGGCCAATAATTATTATGAAAGTGTTCAATATTCCTAGCTATCAAGGAAATAAAAATTAAAAATACTTTGAGACACTACCCTACTCCAGTCAGTATGTCTGCCATAAAAAACATCTAACAATAAATGTTGAAGAGGATGTGGAGATAAAGTTTATTACTCACTACTGGTGGGGATGAAAAATTAATACAGCTGATGAATAAATCAATTTGAAAATTTCTCAAAAAAATTCAAAATAGAACTACTATAAGACCCTACTATTTTATTCCTGAGCATACAGAGTATTGCATGCTCTACCATAGAGATATTTGCACGCCATATTTATTTCTGTTGTATTCACTATAGCAAAGAATTAGACTAATCGTCCATATATAGATGAATGAATAATGAGAATGTTATATATAGTGACTTTAGAGGGAATATTATTCGTATATATGTAAATACTATTCAGTGCTAAAGAAAAACATAATCACAAAAGCTGCAGGAAAACGGATGGACTTAGCACATATAATATTGAAGGAGGTCACATAATCTCAGAAAGGAAAAAAAAAAGTCTGTTCTATCTCATATACAAAATCTAGGCAATAACATTTGTATATGTATATAAATGAATACACATGTGGGTGCAACCTAATGTGGAGAAGAGAACAAGAAAGCTTACATAATTCAAGGGGATAAAGAAGACAGGCAATGGACAGGAGCTGTGGAAGGGGCTAGAAAGCTGATGGCTTTTCTAGTCCTAAGTCTGTTACAGGTTTTCATTTTGTGCTTTAGGTAAGTCCATGAAGACATGAAGACAGTGTAAAGCCCAAAGCGAAACCCCAAATCGCTTCTGCTTCTGCTTCAAATGGCTACTCTAACTGTACAGAAGTTCACTGAGTTATATAATCTTTGAGTGTGGTTAATTTCAATGTGTGATTTGTTTTTATTTATTTTTATATCATTTCTATAACAAAGAATGAATGTCAAAACAAAAATAGAGAGTACAGGAAGCAAGCAACTCTTTTTTTTTATCTGAGATGTGGCTGAAAATTCATGTTTTAAAGACAGCCATAGCTCAGAAAATCACTAGTGAAGTCTCTAAAGGCAAGAAGGATAGAGAAGCTGTGGGTAGCAATGGAAGGTACTCATAGACAGGCCGGAAGAAAGTGCTAGGATATCTAAGGTGTGTGTGTGTGTGTGTGTGTGTGTGTGTGTGTGTGTGTGTGTGTGTGTAAGTATGCTCTTCTGTGAGTACATGTGTGGAGGCCAGAAGTTAGCTTTGGATAACTTTCTGTGATTTTTACATCTTTCCTTTCAAGACATGATTTCTTACTAAACCTTGATCTTGCAAGTATCTCTGTAGTAGGATTTAGTGGCCTTTAGGAATATACTCTTTTGGTGTTGGAGATTCAGACTCAGGGCCTCATGTTTGCAAAGTGAACATCTTACCCACTGAGCCATCTCTCCAGGATTACATTTTTAAAAGTATGACCTGAAGTGGAAATTTCTAGTTGTGTCACTTGATGCTTTCCTGAAGCAGACTTATGTGATGTGTAGCTGAAACAGCCCCTTGAGAGGACATGCAGTGTTTGGAGAGAGCATAAATAGGACCCAACAGACAGTGATGGTGCACTTGCATAGCCAGCCATGCAATGCTTCCTTGGTCTTGTGTTTTCTCTGATTTTCACTTCGTTTAGAGAGGCATGGCAGAGAACTTCTGGCATTCTAGCTGGTTCTGCTCATTTCTTCTGACCTGTCCCAGTTTGGTGGAGGCCTGGCTGTTTCTGCTGGATCATGCTGCTGCTGATTTGTGTTTCCTGACACTACTGACCTGGACTGCTGGTATTATAGCAATGAAGATTGGAGTAGCCCCAAAGAACTACTTCTAAACAGGTCTACATTCCCATTATCCATTATTATCCATCTTTTCACCCCTAACTTTCAATGCTGGGCTAAAAGGGGGGACTGTCAAAGTTTTTGAGAACCCTTATTAAGGTAGGTTTTGAAAAATCTAAGCCTACAATGGTCCATGAGATTCTTGGGGTCCTCAAGTCTATTTAAGGGTCCACAAGGTCAAAATCACTTTTGTAATTATAAAATTATAACATGATTTTTTCGTTCTCATCTCTCATGCTTCTGTGAGGATACAGTAGATTTTTCAAGAGGCAGCACACTGAACAAGAAGCAAACAGGTATCTAGCTGTTTCAACCCGATAGGCATGATGAACCTTGGAAATATGTAAAATATGCACTGTTCTTACTATATTTTTGAATCATATGTTTTTCAAATAAATACATTATTTTTATCAACAGTTCTTACATTACTATTTATTTTGAGATAGAGTCCAAACAGGTAGCACAGGCTGGCCAGGAACTCACTATGTAGCTCTGGATGACCGGAAGCCTTCCATCCTCCTGCTTCAGTCTCCTGAGTGCTGGCATTGTAGGCATTGGCTACTTTTTCCAGTTTTTATTATTGTAAATGAAATCCACAAATCAATTTTAAAAAGTTCAGGTTCAATTTCTAATTCATTATATACCCATCTATATCACATATTAGTGACAAAGACCACCCCCCCCACCCCCCAAGGCCTCAGTTACATTTGTGAGTATAAGGAGTTGATATGAAAAGCAGGAGGCTGATCTGTGGGATGATCTGCTCAGAACTGAGGAAGAGTAAGTATGCATTTAGGAAGAAAATAACTTTACAAACTGCTGGAGAACATGGAGAAGGGTGTTGTTCTGTATGGAGCGGAACCTGGAATAGCTTAAGGAGCCAGGAGGGACTGCTACACACAGGAAATCCTGGGATAGTCAAGTTTCCGTTTTAACCCATTTGTGAGCCTACATAATTGCAACACTGCCATCTAGTGCTCCACAATGAAAAGATTTAACACCCCCATCCCCAATTTAGTTTATACAGATTATTCCAGAACTGAATTTTTTTGGATTAAATAATGCCATCTGCTTTGCTGATGTTTGTGTCTCCAAGTATGTAATTTTAAGTGCCTTAAGGGTCTCCTCATCTTCTGTGCATATTTAAGCACTTTTTCTCAGGGTTAGCATTTCCTCTTCCCCTCTTTATGCCCTTGTCCCTGAACAGGGAACAGTTCAGTTCAGAGTTGCAGAAGTGGAACAAGTAACTTTTCCTCGTTCAATTCATTTCTCCAAAGAAGGTTTAAAATAAACTTTTAATTGCGTATTGTGTTTGTCTTAAAGAAAAGTTTCAATGTTAGTTCAGAGAATCCCGAAGGATACCCCTGTCACACCGTCTCTCTGTCACCAGCAATGTACATCTCTGTGGTGCACCCATTAATGTCCATTGGTAGAAATAACCCACAGTTAGACAAGCAGATGTGCATTTTCAGAAATAGAGCTCTAGGGGTCAGCAAGGGATGTAAAGGGGAAGAAGACAAGACGGACTATAGCTTAGAGCTTGGGTTGTCATCATACCCCTCCATGGTCATACCAGAAGCTGAAAACCATAAACCAATGCCTTCAACAAGCTCCACCCCAAACACACACACACACACAAGCACACACAGAGATGGGGAGGGATTGGTTAGGGGACTACTCTAGAAGAATTATGTAACTTATGAGCCATGCCCTTGTGCCACATTAAAAGAGAAAAAAATTAAGTTGGTCATATCATAGGGTGATTCAAGTCCATTAAGAACAATGAAGAGAGCTGGGCAAAGAAAGCCTAATCCTTATCTTAGACAACACGACCCAGAGTCTTGTCACAGCTGTGGCCACTTGAGGGAGGGTCTTCCAGCCTTGAGCTCTACTTTTTATTCACCTGTTTGCTCTATGAAGTTCTGGTCTAGGATCAGAGGTCACCTGTCTCCACAGCTGCTAAGCTCCTCTGGTTAAAGTCCGAAACTCCAGTTAGCTCCTGTTAGTAGACTTGATGATACTACATCTGTAGCCATGGCTTTCCCTGTGGGGTTTGGATGGGGAGCAGCCACTGCTGCCTATCAAGTAGAAGGTAGGAGAAGATGATTCTCCCATACTGGGGCTGGAACGGATACTGGTGGGTTCTGTATTCCTTGGGAGGAGGGTAAAGTGAAAAGGTAAAACTAGAAGAAAAACGCTAAAGCCTATAAAATGAAGCTGTCTCTCTTTTTAGAAGCCATATCCTTTTCTCTCCTTCCTCTGACACAAGAAGTGGTGAGTGAGGGGAATGTGGACGGGATGCAGCTGCCTTCCACTCAGTCTGGGCTATCTGACAAGTCAAGTTCAGGTCTGATAAGCTGCTTTCATGATTGGGTTCTTGAACAAATTTGCCAAGTGTTTAGAGAAGACATTTCCCCCACTGGCTAGAAAAGTGTTGAGTAAATTCCTCCCAAGGGCTCTTCATTACTTGGTAAACGCGCTCTGCTCTGTTCCAAGTGAGCCAGAGCGTAGCACTGTCTTGGACATGTCACCCATTTCCTGGGTTAGTTCATAAGAGAGGAATACTGAGCTATCGGATACAAATGAACTTTCAGGTAGGTGCAGGTGGGCTTCATGTCTTAGCTCCAGTCTCTGTCCTCTGCAGATGAACACATGAAATTATGATATGCTCCACCTGCCCCTCCCACACATAATCTATTGTCTGCAAAGCAGAAAAGTTGGATTTGCTTTTTCTAAAACACATGTATCCTCTTGTCTTATAACACAATGAAGAATTCTTTTCTTCTTTGTTTGTTTATTCTTATCGTATATATTACACCCAATCTCAGTTCACCCTCTTTCCTTTCCTTTCCTTTCCTTTCCTTTCCTTTCCTTACCTTTCCTTTCTGTTCCCTGCCCCTTAACCTCTTCTCCCCCAGATCCACTCCTTCTCCATTTCCTTCTGAAAAAGAGCAGGCCTGCCAGGGATATCAACCAAACATGGCATATCAAGTTGCAATAAGACTAGACACCTCACCTCATATTAAGGATGGACAAGGCAAGCCAGTAGAAGGAAAAGGGTCACAGGGTCACAAGAGTAGGCAAGAGTCAAAGACAGTCCTCACTTCCATTTTAGGAGTCCCACAAGACTACGCTACACAACCATAGTATATATGCAGAGGGCCTAGGTCAGGGTCACGAAGGCTCTCTGGTTGTTATTTCAGTCTCTATGAGCTTATCACAGTCTCCGTGAGCCTGCTTAGTTGATTCTGTGAGTTTGCAATGAAGGATTCTTAACAGCCACCACAGTGAAAATATGTATGTGGCCACAGAAGTGTGTGGTGAACCCCTGAGTTAAGCAAAGGTGAAGGGTTTCTTGTAGTTTTCTATGATGTCAAGCTTAAGCAACTAAAATGTGTTCTCTGATTGTCCCAGAGTCTAGCAATAGCCATTTGAGGATGAAATTAACTAAGTTGTACTGGGGTAGGGTTTGGCTCCGATCAGGTAGTACCTTATGTCCTCATACAAAGAAGGAAGTTTGGACACAGAAAGGGACATGTAAGAACACCATGTGACAATAACTATGGAAATTGGAGTGACATATCTGTAAGTGAAGAAATCTCAAGACTCAGTGTCTATAACCAGGGGACACCGAGAAAAAGCCAGAAAGGCTTGTGTAGTTACAGTCCTAGTAGCAGCAGGACTCTGTTGACCCCTTGAGTTTGAGCTGCTCATTTTTAAAAAAAAATTTTTTATTGGATATTTTATTTACATTTCAGATGTAATCTCCTTTCTCCCTTTCCTCCCCACCCAGGAACCCCCTATCCCATCCCCCCTCCTCCTGCTTCCACCTACCCTCCTACTCCTACCTCCCCACCCACAATTTCCCCGACACTGGGGCATTCAGCCTTTATTGGACCAAGAACTTCCTCACCCACCTATGCCTGACAATGTCATTCTCCCCTACATATACAGCTGGGGCCATGGGTCCCTCCCTATGTGCTCCCAGGCTGGTGGTTTAGACCCTGGGAGCTCTGATTGGTTGGTATTGTTAAAAGAAGATACAGAGGTCAGATTTCTGTGATTTCTCCTCATTGCATGGGACTTCCTTACAGAACTAAGACAAAACAGAAACAAGGCAGTCAATGAAATAACTTCTGACTGTATAAAGCCTGTATAACTGCCCATCAGTTACCGTGAGGAGTTATGTGGAAGCCTGGAAAGCTACACAGGACACCAGAATCAGTGTCATTTCACCTAAAGCTTAAAGAATGAGAAGGGAGCAATTTGAACGGGGGTGGGGTGGGGGTGGGCATTCTCTAGGAAGAGTGACAGAGGGCAGGTTTATCTCTGCACAGACTAGGCTGCTTTGGTCCCTAGCTGTTAATTCCAGACCTGCAAAGGAGAACAGGAGCCTCTGCTGCTCTTGCTATTACTCCCATCTCCATGGGAGGACGAGTGCTGTGATATAAAGGTCCTTTGAAAGGATATCTGAAAATTCTTTGGTCAACAGGGATTCAGTGCCGCATCTCCGCTGAATTGTCTTTACTTCTAGATAATTTCCAACTGGTCAGGTGAATTACAGAAAGGGTATCCCTCTCTCAGGGCAAAGGGAATGATCTTTGTTCCTTTCCTTTTTGGAAGGGAGGCCCACCAGCTCAGGGAGTAGGTGTCATTTCTTTGGAATAGAGTGAGTAGGCTAGGTTTTAGAAGCACCAAGCTCTGTGGTTATGATGATGGGCTCTGGAGCCAGGCTTCGTAGATGCAGGACTCACATCTATTTCTTCCTACCTTGGTGAATTTGGCAAATTATTTAATTTCCCCTTCTTAAACCTTCATATTGTGTGTATGTGGGTGCTTTGCCTACAGACGTGATTTATGGTTCGAAGCCTCTGATTAATTGACAACCTGGCTTCTAAGATTGCCTGAAACTTTGTTAGTTTCGTGTCTTTGGACAGGGATGTTACACCTAGAGACCACTCAACCTCTCTGGTTACTGCACATAACCAGCCCAAGGCCAAACTGGTCAGCATTCCAGCAGGGATGGACAAGAACTCACAAGACCCACCCCTAGCTGAAGTACTACATGGAGTCGGAAGCTTCGAAGAGAGGGCAAATCAGTTTTTTTGAGAAGATAAGCCACCTGAAAGGTTGCCCATGTATACCATATATATATATGACTGATACTGATTAGATATGGTAGGAGCTGTATATGATCTATATCCATATCCATATCCATATCCATATCCATATCCATATCCATATCCATATCCATATCTATATCTATATCTATATGTCATATACAGAAGAAGAGAACATGAGTTTAAGAGGAATATAGTGATGCCATGGGTAAAGTTGGATATGAGCAAAATACATTCTATTCTACTATGATTTTTAAAAAATAAATAAAAACCATTTTTAAAGAAATTATTCTTAGCTTAGGTTATAGTTATTTAATGTAAGCTAGATTTCAATTCACTTTATTAAAAGAGAGCTTTGGGTGAAATTCTATTGATTTCAAGTCTTCCTTCTTAGTTAGCCTATTAGTTTTGAAGGCTAACTGAAACCTTAGCATTGCTACCTGGTCACCACTCTAATAAGCTTGTTTGGTTTCAATGTTAGCTTCAGAATTCACAGTGTCAAATCTTAAAAATGTTAGGTTTATTTATCTTATGTCTATGAGTGTTTTGCCTGCATGAGGGTATGTGCACCAACTACATGCATGCCTGTTGCCCAGAGGTAATAAGAGGCCATTTGGATCCCCCCAGAACTGGAGTTACAGATGTTTGTGAGCAACCATGTGGATGCTGGGAATTTAACCCCATCTTCTACAAGAACAGCAAGTGCTATTAACCAATGAATCATCTCCACTGCTCCTCTATGCTCTCCTTCCAACATTTTTACTATTGTAACCACAGTGAGGCCACTTGATGTACCAAGGATACTTTAATTGAGACTCTTGAGTGGATATAACCTATTGGGAAGAACATTATGGTAGATGTTAGGAAATTGTGATAAGAAATTACTCTCCTTAAAGAGAATACTTATGAAAAAACTTATCAAACTCAACCAATTAAAAATTTAGGCAATAAATACAGTCCATCAGTATAAAAGTCCATCTGGTCTTGGTGTTCGGGGCATGATGGCAGTTAAGACTCAGAATCACTACAAAATTATCATATTAAAAAATTATCTATTTTTGTAGTTACTCTGGCAATACAGCTGTAGTCTACCTAGAGAACGCCTAAAAATACAGTCTCAAACTTGTTTATTCCAAAAATACCTCCTTCAATTTTTTTCATTTTATGTGTATGAATGTTTGGCCTGCTTATTTGTCAGTATATCATATGTGTCCTTGATGTCCATGGAGGCCAAAAGAGGGCATCAGATCCCCCGGAACTAGAGTTACAAAGCAATTATGAACTACCATGTGAGTGCTGGCAATTAGGACCTTCAATGACTAAGCAGTTTCTTCAGCCCCAAAAGACTCTTGAGGAATTTAGTTAAGATTTAAATGAGTTGTTTTTATTTAATCCTTCCCTAGACTCTGTCTAGTAAAAAAAATGTTTAAATAAGGTGAAAGATCTCAAAACACAAGTCTATGGAGCTCAAATGTGATAGAAAAGTCACCCATGACCCCATATGCTACAAATATCAATGGATCGGATGGGTCCTTCAAAACTGTGTTTGGTGTTCCTGAGCTTCCTGCTTATGCACTTCAGACCTCACCTCTCATGACAAGCTGTTAAGAGGGAAACTTTAGACAAATCGATTTTAGCAGAGTTTATTTGAGCAAAGAAATAATTTCTAAATTGGGTCATTCTCCAATCCAGTTAAGATTCAAAAACTCCACTTAGTGATGTGAATAGTCAGTATCTAAAGACAGAAAAAGAAAGCGATATACACAAACAGCCTAGTAACACTCAACATTTGCTTGATTTGGGCATGTCTGAGTAGTTAGCAGCCTGTGACTGGCTAAGTTCTTGACCGCTATAATTGTCCAAGCCTCAGGTACTTGTTATAAGCACACACTTCTTCCTTAGAGAGCTTGCATCTATTTATATTAAAAAAGGTTACAATTTTCTATGTATATGAACAGTTTCAGATCAAATTCTATTAACATTCTGCACTTTGTAAAATGGGGGATAATTATAACATGTACTACAGAACAGTAATGTATTGTAAGTGTTCTGTGCTAATATGTCTTCTAGGTAAAATCACATTTAGGAGCAGGGACAGAAAGATTACTGAGGATCACCCACTACAGAACTCTATAGATAACTTGGTATAAGTACACAATTAGTTTTGTAAGTGTATAGTGGGTGTCTTACTTAGGGTTTTCCTGCTGTGAACAGACACCATGACCAAGGCAACTCTTATAAGTACAATATTTAATTGGGGCTAGCTTACAGGTTCAGAGGGTTAGTCCATTATCATCAAGGCAAAAACATGGCAGCATCTAGGTAGGCATGGTGCAGGAGGAGCTGAGAGTTCTATGTCTTCATCTGAAGACTGCTAGCAGAATACTGGCTTCTAGGCAGTTAGGATGAGGGTCTTAAAGCCCACACCCACAGTGACACACCTACTCCAACAAGGCCACACCTACTCCAACCGGGTCACATCTTCTAATAGTGCCACAAACAAATCATAATAGAGGGTTTCAGTCACCAACATCCAATTTCATTGTGGACCAGGGGCTACCTTTGTCAAGACTATCCTGTTCTTTTGTGTGTCTAGAGTCAGTCTTTCCCATGCCCTTCTGCACTGGGCTTGGTTCTGCCTAATGTTAAAGTCTTTGTGGCCCCTAACTGGCTGTTGTATGTTAACGCTTTATCAATAGATTCTAGTCTGGGGTACTTGACCCATGTACTGTGTTCAGTCCTCAGCCTGTTACTGAATGGCTTCTCTGTGCTTGCTTGTTAGAAGTGCTGGGTTTGAGTTTTACTTTAAACACTTCTTAGCATCCCAAGGGCAGATAAAATATACATTTCTCAGCTTCCTTAATTATAGAATCTGAAGTAGCCATGTTCTTTCTACAGATGTGGTCTGGGTGAGTTTATGCAATTGGAGCACTAGAATGCCTGTCCCACGGTCCTCAGAAACACGACCACAAATGCTCCTACCAGCATCAATACTACCATTTTTTTCTTTCACTTTGGGCTTTGCTCAACCTAGCTTGAACTTGAGAGCAGAGAAACATCATGTGCTTTATTTAAGGGGAATGCTCATATCTTGCTCTAACTATAAGTTATACACTACCCATCTGTTCTTGTTCTTGACTCTTTCTTTGAGCAGGTGCTATGAGAGGGTGTTCCACCTTCTCCTCCACTACTGTTTTGATTACAGATGCAGGAAGTCCAAATGTGGCTTAGTCAGATCAGCATGGCCTGACTTTGAAAGCCGAGGTCAGCTTGTCATTTTTTTATTTGGAAAAAAAATCTTTGAATTTGGGTTATACCTCAGTCTATGGGACCTTTGAAAGTCACAGCCATTGAGCAAAAAGGAGGGCTGCATGAAAGTGGTATTTGGAAAAACAATTTAGCAATTCAGTGACTTTGCTCTGAAACACCGTCATGTATGTCTTTTCACCGACTTTCAAAGCATGGTTGTCTGTGTAGGTGTATTTGTTTTCATTCTCTTGGGAGCACTGTGGGACTCCTGTACTCAAAATTGAGATGTTATGGCGCTTTGGTGTAGAACAGGGGGCAGTGTCAGCATCTTTGCAAGTGGGACTGATGGAGAAGCTCAGAGCCTGACCTTCTGACTACCCTTCTCATTATATCCTGACTTGATTATATATTTTATCAGAACCATGGCCTTCCTCCCATGCCTCTTATCCCTTCTGCTTCTCTTCTGAACACTTCCCTCTTTATGGTTCTAAAGAAGCGTTTAATGTTTATTATACAATGGTTTGCTCTGCAGTGCGTTGGGACTCTTGGAGGAAGGTACACTATAAATCTCATAAATAAATAATAAATAAGTGTTATAAGTGGGAGAAAAATTATGCATTTTAGGTGAGTTGTAAAGAACATGGCACGATCTATAAAATGTATTTGTTCGAGTAAAAAGATAGAAAAATGCAGACTATCATTTTACATACAGAAGTGAGGCATGCCATCATTTTAGGCATAGAAAACTCACAAAGATTTTTAGCCCTTCAGGAAGCTGACTCTGTGTACTCTTCTGGGCCAGATGGCAGGTAAGAAACAAAGCTCGGGGTGGGTAGCTCAGTGTTCATTTCCTCTGCATGCCACAGAGGAACTATGAGAACAACATTTAGAACCTGAGTCTATGGCTCTTAGAAGCTTGTAACTAACTGCAGGTGATTTTGTAGAAGGCTCTTAAAGAGTAAACATAATCTGTAAAACCCTGCAAGTCCTGAGCAGAGTCCAAACTACTCCATTATGTCCTCCTAATGGATCTGGGGTTTGTGGTTCTAAAGGAGGCAAAGGACCCTGCTTTATGAATGTCATTGTGAGCCTTCCATGCTGCCTCGTATCCATGTTGTACCTACTTTTGATTTAACGGTGACTTTGGCTTTATGGTTGAAGAAACAAAGGTTGATCTTGGACAATTACTGGTCTGATTTATCAAAGCTGGAATTCTACAGTCAAGATATTTGAAGTTATGTTTACATTAGTCCACAAGGCTTTCGGCAGTTCGGGTTCCAACACTGATAGGGCGGACCGCGACATTTGGCCCTCAAGTGTGGGGCAGAGCGGTTCTCAACACCTGAAGATCCTAAGGCGAACTAATGCTGATTAATATCAGGGCATATTCAGACTTCCTTTAAACTAGAATGGTATCATCAACCGAAATTCGGTTGCCTATAAAGTCACAGAGTTCTGTTTGTTAGTTAAAAAGATCGACAATCAATCCTCACAAAATGACAAGTTTACATGGAAGAACTAGCTAAGATTTCAATTCCAAATCACCAATTGGAAATGTTTAAAAAGTTTGTGTTTACCTCTGTGATGCACTCTCTCTCCCTCTGTTCCCTTCTGTCTCTGTCTCTGTTCCTGTCTGTCTATCTGTCTGTCTGTCTGTCTCTGTCTCTTCCCTCTTCCTCTTCTCTTTCCCTCTCCCTCCCCCCTCCATCTCTGTTTCTCTCTCTTTCCCTTTCCTGCTCCGTTATGTATGTTAGAATCCTTCCTGGTCACATTTGTCACTCTCATGAAACATCTCTTATCATGAATTTGGGGTAAAGGTAGTAGTGTCTTGATGATGGAGGAGATGAGCCCAGCTGGCCATCAGTGACACAGATGGTCCCTGGATTAATTGTCAAGATGGGAGGCCACGTCTGCTTTCCCCTGTGCAGGCTGCCTCAGAGGTTGTCAAGCAGAAGCTTCCCAGTCTTCGCAGGCTTTCTCTAGCGTCTCTACTTGAGTACTTTGTCTTAGGTTCTCTGATAAATTGGTCCTAGTTTATTTTTATTTTCTAGCACTACTTGAATAAATGTGGTGTTCTATTGGGACCTTTTTAATGGAAGCTCAGTTGTGGATCTCTTATTTACTGTCATTTCAATGGAGTGTGAGAGGGAAAAGAATTAAATATGTATCTTTGACTCTGTTTTGAACTTGAAATCTTTGTTAACATAAATACAGACTTTAATATAATATTCATTTATGTATACGTCTTTATTAAGATGCATTAACATATGGGAGCACCTCATAAGGGAGAAGGTATTATTCAAGATTAATGAACTGAACGAGTTCTCTCTTCTTTTTGCCATTATATTCTTCTGTGAGCACTAGGGCACCCACTTCTGACAATTCTCCAGGCCCAGACTTTTGGGGGGATGAGGAGTACTACAGACAGTGTGTACGGTTGCCTTCCCACTAAATTTGTAATTAGACACTCGAATCCTCAGTGTGCGTCTTTCATTGATGGGCTCCCTGCCTTGTAAAAGAAATCCAGAGGCCTAGGTACTTCTTCCCATTCTGGATGAGGACAGTCTGAAGATTCCCCCACTTGAACCAGGAGGAAATCCTGACTCTAGTCTGACCAAGTTGGTACCCAGGCATCAGACTTTTAAAACACTTCATTTGTGGTGGTCTATTCTAGTAACCTGAAGAAACTAAGATGGGAAAATACAGAATCAATGGAACTTCAGACAGCCTAGCGGTAGAAGGCAAAATGTTCAATGTGAAGAAACCCATTTAGAGGTTGTGACAGTTTCTATGTCTGAAAGAGCCCAACGATCTTTGGATTTGTTTCTGGGATCAGTTACTTGGTCATTACATTTGTCATAATCTCTTAACTCCTCTACTTCTGAATGCATAGAGTCTTCATGTACTGAGTCTTCCTGTTCCTTGGTTGGCTTCCTAGGGAGTAGTGTAAAGTAACTATTGCCAATACTACTGGTTATGTGGTATTTGTTGATAAAGCTCCATCTTTCAGCTTGTACATTCTTTTGTGTTAACAAGGATCTGAATTGAATGCTTGCTTATTATATATGTTTCCAGAAAAATTATATTCTATAAATAATATAACTGTAGAACACGTAAAACATGTAGCAAAAACTCAGTTAAATATTTGCCAGGCAAGGATCTTAAAATTTGGAATATACATTTTCAGTTCCTCCCTAACATTCACAGTTTTGTTTTTGTACCAGTATAGCAATGGTTTAAAAATGGGTTTAGTTTTATTAAGATACATATAAATAACTTCATAACACATAGCATGTTTTTTCTGGATAAGGTACTGTATTTTCTGCATTTTTACTCTTCCCATGCCCTCATTTTCGTGTTTATCTTTTATAGTAGTAGCAAGAATGTTATACAGAAAGCTAAATGAGAGTCAATGTATTTAACCTTGAGAAACAAGAAACAAGTCATGGTATCTCAGTAATTTATTTGAAGTATAGGTTCTACCTATTGGCCCACATTTGCTCATGAATTTTTTTTGTCACCAATAAATCCTTCAGTTAAGATTTGAATTTGCTTGTTTGAATGTAGTCCAGCACTGATTGGAGAGAGAAAGTATCAGTGTTTTTGTCTCCTCCTAGGCTTCCCCATCTCACAGGACTTCCTGTCCAGCTATGTTCATAAATGCACAGATAACGTGATGCTGTGACCTTTATTAGAGCATCAGTAGATCCCAGAGCCAGCAGCATGGGGTGCATGCAAAAATCCCTCCTCTTATGCTCATGTCCACATTACTCATTTTTTTTTTTCTGGCTCGTGCAAACCTTTTTATCACCCCCCCTTCTTCATTATTTTTATTTTCCAATTAGTTTAAAAATATATAGTCTCTTCTTAGTCTCCTTCCTTCCTTATCATCCCCCTCTGATCTCTTCAGCACATCGCCTCCACAATTATCTCTTACAAGTCTACCGTCTTCTAAGTCTTCTTATCTACCATCTGCTATTGTGAGCTCTGATGGGGTACATATTACATTTGTACCTTACCTCTACCGCTTACCAGTTGTGAAATCTTGGGTAATATCTAAATTTCGGAAGCTCCACTTTCCTCGTTTGTAAAATGGGCACAGTAAGAGTGCCTATCTCAGTGAATGTAAGTATTAAATGTGTTTATGATGTTTAGTACAGTGGTAGTAAAAATGTGTTTCATGTATTTTGATAATCATTAGAAAACTTTGATTTTTTTAAATTCTCTATAGGATCTGAACTTAAATAGCAGATAAAATTTGTAATTTTTTCTCAGATTGCCCCCCCCCAACTCTGTTTATTCTCTATTGGTACTTTATTCTTTAACCAAAACGCAGAATGTATATATATTTTTTTAATGTCATGACCTTCATGCCTCTGTACCTTTGCACATGCTGTTCTCTTTGCTTGAATGCACATCTCACTTTGGCATGAATAAAGAGATGCAGAGGACAAAGGTCCAGGTGTTCTCATTTTCAAGCTTTGGATTTTCTGCTCTGTTGCTTTCTGGTTTGTCCTCTGTGTTACTATTTCAAGAGTGCCACGGGGAACTTAGTAGTGATGGGGGCAGCTTGGTTCTGGTACTAAGAAACCCCTCAAAAATAGCATTTTAACTACATACTGTCAATGATTCCTTTTTTAAAAAAGTTACATTTTATTTATTTGGTGTGCATTCGAGCATGCCTATGTGTGTGCATGCATGTATGCATCTCTCTCTCTCTCTCTGTCTCTCTCTCTGTCTCTCTCTCTGTCTCTCTCTCTGTCTCTCTCTCTCTCTCTTTCTCTGTGTGTGTGTGTGTATGTATGCAATTTATGGAAGTCAGAGAACTACCTATAAGAGTTAGTTCTCTCTACTGTGTAGATCTTAGGTTTGTAGCTTGAGCCATCAAACTTGAAGTCAAGTGCCTCTACGCACTATAACCTAAGGATATATTCCCTAATAATCTATTTTTATACTATTTAGGGCAACATGGACACCAATCCTTTTGACATGGGGGTATTTGAACATAACTCCAGGCTTCTGCCAATAACTATTATTATTCTGGTTGGCCATGTAGATATTGTCACTATGTGTTTATAGTATGGATAGATTGTGTCTACTGGCAGCACCTGTGACCCTGTTCTTCTTTCATTACTCCTTGTAGTCCCCTTCTTTGGGGTGCCTGAAGCCAGTGCAGCAGATCTGTCTTGATGTTGCATCTTTCTCAAGGTGTCTGTGTTTCCTTTCATTAACGTAGATAATCAGAGTTTGATTGTAAAGTATGCCTGGGCCAAATACAAGGGCTTTTAAGGTTGTGTGCTGTTTTGATTATCCAGGCCACTGATCCCCCTTCCTTAGCATAGATGAGTGAGAGTGAACTGGGCTGAAGACTTTTAAGCAGAACCAATTGACAAAATAAATGAGATTTAAAAATCATTTCAATTACCATTAATAAAAAGGTATTTCTTTTAATTTAAAAATACCTTTTTTATATTTTCAAACTGTAAAAATATTTGGTTTTAAATTGCTTCAAGAGGGAAAAATATTTTCTGTGATGCAGGATACTAGTGATAATATACATTTAAGGAAGTAATGAGAAGAATTGAAAATCAAGATAAGAGGTCAGACAGCTTCAGGTTCAATGTCAAATCTTACAACCAAGCCAATGTTTCATCTTGGTAACAGTCAGCATATGAGACACTTTAAATTTAGAAAAACCTCTCTCTATTTCACCGGCTACCATTGTTTACCCTTAATAAACAATGGTCATTTAGAGAAGGTCATTTCTGGAATGTAAACTTAAGAATAAAACGATTACTTCTTGGGCTTAGCTTCATATTTTTCCCATGCACCACTGAATGCAAGTAGAAATGAATCCACATGCCACTAGACTGTGAATTTAGGGGACAATTCCTCAAAGGAACAATGTTGTAAACGGGAGTCAGTGTCACAAAATACCCTTCAGGTGCATAATGAGATAAATAGATTTCAGGGGTTGGCTTGGGAATTAGAAGCATAATGTAAGAGGCAGTGATGAGTTTCTAGGCGGGTGACACAGAAACAAGGCTTGTGAAACATTACCCATTTTACTTTGGGATCTGCTAAGCTAAAGCGTTAAGTTTCCCATAGCACCTATGAATAATCATTTAAATATAGGCTTTGAGACTTGGGGAAAAAGTGCATTATTTACTCTAAAGACAAAAATCTTTCTTAGAGTTATTGCAGTCCGTCATGCTGATGCATAACTGGGGAACTTAGAAAATGCAACATTTTCTCTTGATAGCCCATTACTTTATACGTCTCATAAATTATTATCGAGGGCTAGGGAGTAGTTGCAGTTAGGGGCTCACACCAGTGATGATGCAACTGAGTGCAGGGCACTCCTGGTCTTTCATAGGGTGAAATTCTGCAATTTTTTTTTTTTTTTTTTGTTTGCCTCTAGTATTGTGTGAAGAAGTGGGAGGAGTAAATGATGAGTAGTCTATATATAGTCTTTGGTTTGATTCTGACTTAGAACTTGGCAAATTTTGGCCTACAGAATTTTCTGCTACCAAGCTGGCTTGTTGAAGGGAGAACTGAACAGTTCTCAATACAGACACTGTACTGATGAGGTTAAATATCTTCCTAGGATACTCCCACGGTTCTCTTCATGGCTCGAATAAAGCCGGAAAGAGGCCATACTAAAGTTGTGACCTCGTTGGCTTGTTGAAGAATGACTTTTCTCTTGTTTGGAGAGAAAAGATACAAAATGATACAGAAAATAATTCATGTTGAATCAGAGACCTGGTTTCCCTGGCAAGGGCTGAGTAATTAAATTATGACTACTTATTCAAATTGATAATGTATCATTATGAGTTTATGGCAATTAGGCATATTTTATGGAGATTATAGCTTGGTTATAGACAGGTGAATAAAAGGATCATTTGAATAAAACCTAAGGGGCAGAGGCAGGCACATAACTATGACAGGAAATGACAATGATTCACAATAAACATATTACTTGGGGAAGACTGGAAAAGTGTCCGGCAAGAGGAAGTGAGTGATTGATTGTGGTCTCTAAATGGCATCTGAAGGAGAAAGTTTTAGATTAGTTTAGTTTTGAGGGAATGACATAAGAAGCGAGTATCAGCAAGCTAAACATTTTGGAGAGAAGGCACAGAAGTATGAATCTTTGAACAACCTTTGGGGGAAAGATATAGTCATGGCCCTGGAAGTAGGCCAATGGTTTTGAATTGAAATGCTTTAAAATTTACGTAAATTATTTGGAGTTCTTCTAATTGTTTGGAACGTTATTAAAGACTACATAAGGGGAATATTTGCAAAGAGCATCTGGGAATAGATCCTTTGAGAAGTATCCTGGATGGCATTTTGCACTTGGATTATGCTTTGATGACTGGGTGAATGTTGGGACCTGAAGCCTAGTGCGTGGAATACACGCATTGATGATCATTATCCCTGACTAATGAGTTAGTGTGAAGAGTCATGTGCAGTAGGTATTTGGTAGTGGCAAAGTACTCATAAGTAGAGAAAATAATAGGATCAATTCTACATATTAGAAAACTGGAGGCCTGGAAAGAGATGTCAGGGCATTGTATGCAATAAATGAGATACATGATAATGATGAACAGTTGAAGTTGAGAGGATGGGACAAAAAGGACACAACAAAAGAATAGAGATGTCACTGATGGAGAACCAGAAAGCCATGTTCATGATGTAATTTGGGCCATAGAGGAAATAGAAAAAGACTAATAGGTACCTTGTGATGGTTTTATGCTATTTTCTTGGCTGATGAAGCTAACTAGGGGTTAAAGAAGCAAATTTGGATGTTGGAAAGATGATACATATGTTATAGGTTCAATTTGGCTTTGACAATTCCTCTGGGGGTTTCCTCAGTGTTTAGGAGAAAGCTGAGGATTCATATCTCCTTTTTAGGTTAGAGTTGCACCTAGTCATTGTGTAAAACACATGACTGATGTGATAACTGATGGAGAATGCATGTAATGAAGTTGTGTAGATAAAGAAGAGAAAAGTTGGGATGTTTACAAGTCATTTTAAAAGAATCTTAGAATGGGTAGAAAGAATGTTATAAATATTCTAGTCCAGTGGCTAATATGTTTTAAGTCATCAGCAAGAGTTTTCCAGATTTACTTCAGAATTCTCATAGATGCAGGACCCAGGTGGTACTACTTTGGTTCAAGGGGGAGCTAGAGAGTATTTGGGCCCGTCCACTTAGAGTTTCCTTCTTCCTTTCTCCTTCCTGACATGGTAACATTCCTCATTTCTAATGGGCATGGTTTTTAAAAATTATCAACAAACGTTTTGTGTTTTATAGAAGCTTGTCGGGATCAATATTGCACAAGGAGTTAGGGACAGGAAGAACGAAGTGATGTGATAAGTCGTTCAAGCAATAGGCAGCGGAAGGCAATGTGTTCTTCTGACATAGTTGTTCAGGTATGTGAGCTCAAGCACAAATGATCCTTTGCAGCTGGAATAGTCAAGAAACCAGTTGCAGAGGTGGTAGATTTTGAGAAGGTAAGACATGAGAAGCTGATACAACTCAGGTTCTTGCCTATTTAAAATTCAGAGCTAACACAGCTTACAGAATCAACTAAACAGGACTCTCAAAGGTGCATGGAATCTGAATCAACAATCAGGGAACTGTATATATGTTTGTATTAGGTCCTCTGCATATATAATGGTTGTATAGCTTGGTGTTCTTATGGGACTCCCAACAGCAGCAGTGGGGCTGTCTGTGATTTTGCCTGATCATGAGACCCCCTTTCTTCTACTGGATTGCCTTGATGATCCTGGATATGAGGGTATGTGCCTAGTCTTTGTTACTTGTTATGCCATGTTTTGTTGATATCCTTAGTTGGCATGCTTTTATTTTTCCTGCGAATCAACAGAGGAGGAGTGAATCTAGGGGAGAGGGAAGCAGGGAGGGGGCCTGGGAAGAGTGGAAGGAGGGGAAACTGTAATAAATGGGAGGAAAAAAAACTAACCCTCACAAAACAATCAAAAAACAAACAAATAAACAAAACTAACCAACCAACCAACCAAACAAACAAACAAACAACATTTTCAGAGCTAAAATTTACGCAGGTTGGAAAAAGTCATAAAATGGATCTTTCTAATGTCTTTAAAACAGGCACTTGGAATATATGTCACAACATAATTACTTCTCCAATCTTTAATCCCCATAGTGGTCAAAGTTTGAGTGGGCCAGGTTGATGAGTCAATGCAAAGAACATTAAGTAGTAACTTCCTTTTGCTGTAGGGGGCGCTTTGGTTCAGTACACTTTGGTACAGCAATTTGCTAAAGGGATGTTGTCATGATAAGGTCATTTCTGCAAAGCATGCACAATCTTCTTGTTCTCATGTATACTTAAAAGAGACTTTCATTTATTTTTTCCTTTTTTATTGAATATTTTATTTATTTACAATACAGACGTCATCCCCTTTCCCCATTTCCCCTCCCTAGAATTCCCTATCCCATCCCCTCTCATTCTTTATGCTTTTATACCATTTTGATTACAGGCATGTATTAAGGTCAGTTCTAGGTTGAGGGTCTAGCAAACACTAGATGCAAATAGTTAAGGAGCAAGCAATACAATAAACACAAATAGTGAAAGAACAAGCCAGGCATTAAACCCAATTATGTGAACAGTCCTGTGATCACTGTTTCTCAGGGCTTATCAGGATGACCAAAGTATCTGAGCCTACTTCCCTGTCCAAGCCCAAAGTCATTTTTATGTCTGAAACCTACTTCCTGGTTCTAGCCTAAAATTTAGATTCCTGTCTGAAATTACTTTTTTGTTCTAGCCTAATATTTAGATTCTTGCCTAATGTCAGATTCCTGTCTGAACCCTACTTTCTTGTCCTTGGACAATGTCATATTCCTGCAAAGCAGCCCATTTCCTTGTCCTTGGCCCATGTCAGACAGATAAGAGACTTCTATGAAGACAGCTGATCAGAAGAGAAAGAATTGGTGAATTGCTCTAAGTCTAGACAAATGCCTATTAATGTGACAAATTAATGTAACCATTCATGGAAAAAGTGTCTGCATGGTTCTGCTACAAGACAGACTGGAACAGAGCCCATGGTTTCTCATCTCCAGGAATTTATATTCTCAAGTGTAAAAGAGACTTTTAAAGGTTGCCCATAGACCACTCCTTTGTACTGCCAACTGCCCTATAGTAGAAATGATCTGTAGCTACTGGTATCTAACATGAACAAACCTCAGAAATTCTGTATTTAAGAAGAAGTCATTTGAAGGCACTGATGGAAGTCTGTCAAGACTGAAGCCTAACCCAGTGATTCCAGGGGGTCTTCAGGAACTGATAGTGGCTTATAAACCAAAGGAATTCTAAGTTATTCCAAGTACCACTGTTGTCACCTGGCTGTCCTGTTCTTAGATCAGCATGCTGATAAAAGGTCCAAGCCAGCATTCATTCTTAAAAAGATACTTATGGGGCATACATATTTTAAAGTGCATTTTATTACACCAACTCTTTTGGTTAGAGAAAACCCATTGGCTTGCTATTAAGTGATCTATTTAATACTGTCAATAAATTCTAAAACTGGAGGCCTGATATTATAATTTTGGATGTTTTAATAGCCAGAGTTATCTAGTTCCTTGACTTTGGGTCACTTTTTGCTTTTTGTTTGCTTTAATAGCCGAGAACCACTTTGCTATCAGCCACAGAGTTAATGTATTGGCTATGTATTGGCTCGTGATATTTGTGATACAAATCTGGAAAGTACTTTATTAGGATAACTTATCAAATAATATTTAGATGAATATATTAGTCTTATTCAACATAACAAAATGTGGACAGTTGCAAATTTAGTAGGGGGATTAAAATAAAATTCATTGGCTTTTAGCCCCAGTGGATTCAGCTGCCATGTTTACCAGGCTAGCCTGAGACTCACAGAGCTTTGCCTGCTTCTGCCTCTCATCTACTGGGATTAAAGGTGTGCACCTCTATGTTGGGCTAAATTTAATTTCTTACAAAAGGCTTGACATCATACACTTATTTCTTTAAGTTAGCCATAACTATATCATAATTCTCTAGGGAAAAAAGATAAGATGAAACTGCAAACTCTTAATATAAACAGATGGAGTGGGGGCTGGGAGGATTGCTCAGTGGGTGTAATGCCTGCCATGAGAATATGAATTCATATCCCTAGCATGCACACAAAAAATAGAGCATAGCAAGTTCACATCCTGGGGGCTCACTGGTCACCCAGTACAGTTGAAATGGGGAGTTCTAGATTTAGTGACAGATGTTATTTTACAAAATGAGGTGGAAAAGCAGTTCAGGATGACACTCGATGTTGTCCTCCTCAATTGATTGCAAGGGTGAGCATACATCTAAGTGTATGCACACCACACACACACACACACACACACACACACACACACACACACACACACAGAGGGGGAAGGAGGGAGATAGGGAGGGAGGGATGGAAGGAGGGAAAGAGAGAGAGAGAGAGTTCAATGTGCAAGTATTTTGAAAAATACGGAAACTAGTGATTACTGGCACTGCCACTTCTGTTTCTACAGGCACAGGAAAGCTAAAAGTCAATATTGCTTTTTTACACTCATAAGTAATATAGTCTTATTTTTATAGACTTTTAAAGACTTAACTTCTCTCAGTTGAGTCACAGAAATCTTTGTGTGTTTACTCTGCCTTAGTTCACCTTCTATAACTGGTATTGGTTGGGACCAACCCAGTGATTTGTGTCCTCAGTGTACATATTGTGTTTTTTTAAATAGGCCCATGGCTGGTAACACTGATCAATATTGAGCCCAGAGTTCTGCAAAATGTGTATACATTCATATACATACACAGAGAGGATTATGGGATTTCAAAAAGAACTTCCCGTTTTGGATAGTTTATTCATGTTTTAACATTTAACTAACATAACTTAGCATTCCGAGGAAGAGGCTGAAAAAATACTAGAAAACATTTCCCTCCTCTTGGGTAGCATGAACTGTTGTGACTCCTCTGAGTCTCTGAGTACTCCGCCATCTTTTTCATTTGCTTGAAATGTTCTCGCACGGCTGTGCTATTACTTCAAGTGGACCTTTCCACGAAAAGTTTTATTTCTCTGCTCCAACTCCAATTTCTATTTAGAAACCTGATTTGATTAGAGTGTGAAAGTTTAAGTGTTTGTAACAGGATTCAATTAAAATAGGTCATTCTTGGGGCTTGGAAAATGGTAACTGGCCCTGGGCAAATTGGAGCGAACGTTATAAAATTCAATTGGATGCATCACAACATTTAACATCTTTAAGGAAGACATTTTGCCTAATAGATTCAATTTAGAAATATTTAGTGTAGGTCATCAGCTTAAGGACCTAAAAATGTGTGTGTTTGTTTGTTTCTCTGCTTAGTTATAACTAGGATCAGGACACCTGGGCTTTGATTGACAAAATAAACAATTTGCGGTGGGACCTTGAAGAAAGTCAGCTAGTTTCTGTGACTTTATCGGTAGGTTAAAAAGGAGACTGTAATATTGGAGAATAATGTGCTTAGCGATGTTTGCATAAAGGATGCTTTGTCATTGTAAAGTATTATTGAATATTTATGGTCTAGCAGACTGAGCCAAATGGCCAGAGGGGAAAAACAGTCAGATTTATGGAAACCTTGTTCAGTGTTCCTGATTCTTCAGGATGGGTGTTCTCTATATATGAGTGAATAAATAAATGGTACAAACATTATTTTAAATCTTGAAGGAACATCAATATCATCTGGGGTGTTAGCCAGTGCACCTGACCTATGCCATTGAAATGAAAAGTCCTTCTCTGGCTAATGATTTCAATCTCATAAATATTTTTCAAAGCCAGAGGCAGTGATGGTAAGTGATGTTTTCTTAGAGTTTTGTATCTACAAATAAATGTAAATGATACTGTTACCTAAAAACTATAAGAAATGATTGCCTCTCATCGACAGGCTTGCTCTGAGCACTCTTAGACTGAAACTGCATATCATATTCATCTCTTGTCCTGTCCTAAAAAAAAGTGTTTTACTTACCCTCTGCATAGTAGTTTTCTATCACTTTATTGGGAGAAATCTGAATAATAATAATAATAATAATAATAATAATAATAATAATAACTGTAAAGAGTGCCTAAGGACTTAATGGATCTTACTGAGTCTTGCAATGCAGATGTTTTAGAATTCAAGTAGGTGACACGAGATAAGAGTAAGTGACTCTTTTAGATTGGGTCACTGAGAATCTAAGTGGCGTCATCCAAAGAATTCATGAAACAGGGGGAAATGGGGAAGTGAGGAAATCTGAAATGCAAATAAAATATTCAATAAGAAATTGATTAAAAAAATAATTCATGAAACTATGGGCCGAAAGGAACTTGCTGCAACATTTTCAGTCCCCCTACCTCTTCTTAAGCATTTGTAGTGCATTTTCCGGTATATACAGACCTGGAGCCCTGTCTGTACCAAGCGCAGAGCTGTGTGTGGGAAGATGGCTGCCATCCTCCTTAGGCAATGGGCTCTGACTCAGTGCTACCTCAAGTTGGGCTATTAATTTGTATGATCCATTGATTCTGAAAAGTATTTTTTTCTGTGAAACAAAAATGATACCACAATTGCCTAATAGAGTCTATCATTAAGTGCATTTTAATATTTGGTCATGATGTAAATATATTGTGAATCTAATGATGGATTTGAGAACCTAATACAGACAAACATACACACACATACACACATACATACACACACACACACACACACACACACAGAGACACCACACCACATACACCATATCATGTCACCATGATAATGGCAGAAAAATATCAATAATCTCTGCCTTTAAGTATAAACAACAGCTGTTGTGTCAGATATTTCATGCCCATCCATATAAAATCTTTTGAGAAACATACAATTGCTTTTTATATAGATATTGACATAGATTCCAAGAACTTAAATTATCCATAATAAGTTTGTGTTTTGGAGTTATAACTACTCACTACTCATTCCTGTTTAGACAAATAAGGAATTCTTGACTTCTGATGTACTATCTAGTATGAGCCATCTTGGTTTATGTCAGGCTCCTCAGATACTCACCCCACTAGCTTTTATGTTTTCTTATGGAAAATGGGAGCTAATATTTAAACCCAGAGTTCTGCTCATAATAGAAACCAGTGGTCCCTAAATACTATAAAGTTTCACAGGCAAACAAAGAATCAAACAAAAGACAGACAAACAAACAAAAAACCCCAAGCTTTCCCCCAAGCAAAGAATAAAAATCACTATTAGCCTGTATTATGACTGTCAAATTTACATTAGTAACCCAGAAAGCCAATGTCAACATGGAATCTTTTAAAAACAAGATGCTCATATTTCACCGAATAAAAGAATTAATTTGCTCTGCCCAATCCCTAGAACAGATTCAAAGTCATGTTTGGGTTTAATTGTATCATGCAATAAAAAAAAAAATCTGTGATTTGTGGCTGATAAAAAAGACAGTTGCTTATACAGTTTTGAAGTTGATTTGGTGTTGAATTGGACCAGGCAAGATCCCAGGAGTTGAGGTTTCTAGTAGTGTTTTATGTTTTTTGTGCCATCAGCAAGAAGCTGCAGATCACACGCATTTTGTGATGTTTCAAGTAGCAGGAGAGGAAAGAGTTAAAGGGTTTAATTGAATTTTGTGGAGGGCAGCAGAGGGTTGAATGTAGACTACCTTTTGCATTTTAAACATTGATACATGTTCCTTGTCTTGAAGTTATATAAAAGGAGGAGTGTCCCTCCACACCCCCATGTGTGTATTTTTTTTTTTTTTTTTTTTTAAATAAAGGTCACTGAACCAAGCATTTGCTGCTTTCCAGGAAAACTTTATATTGTGTTTATACTGGGGCTATTTTACCTGCCTCAAAGCTCTAGAGCAGAAAATATGTCCCTTTCAAAGTGTGGAGAGGTCAGAGATGGAGAAGTACCGACCTTAGAGGAATCCAGACATGGGTGAGCAGGATGTGGTCGGCATATCTACTAGGTCTGGTGGGTTACCAAGGATCCAGGAATGCTATCCTTGACTCTTCAAGCTAAGTAAGAGGATGCGCCCAAATACCCATGACAATTACATACTACCTCCCCTCAGGTTAGTTTGTTGATTCTAGTCATACATCTAGTGAGTTCACACATCTAGTAAATTCGGAAGATCTGGAGTGATGAACATTCTCATTGTGTCAATGAGGAAACTAAGATGAAGGCAGATGAAAGAACCTGCTAGGGTTGTAGAGTGTAATCTAGCGACTTGATATATAGAAAATGCTAACTGAAAGGACTCAGAGAGGACTTTGCTCAGTCACATATGGCTTAGAATTTTAGCTAGCTCTATCACCATTTCCAAGTCCTTGAACTTAAGGAAACCCTGGTTCCTCCCTCATATTTCAAAGATGAGGGGAATGGAATCATCATTATTATAAAGCATGGGACTCGGTTACAAAAAAGCATGCCTATTATGAGAGCTCAATAAGTGATATGTGCTCCCATTACCCAGGTGCGTTTTTCTACTAGGCCATTCTATCCTTCCAAATGAGGCTCCGATTAGGACAACAGTGATCAGAGCCCGAAGGCAGTGTAGGGAAAGCAGTGTTTTAATAGGTTGAAGGAAGAGTGGGAGGTTCTTTGCAAAGGCATAGAGAAAAAAACTCTGACGACATAATCTGAATGCAGAGATTTAATTGAAACTTAAAAGAATAATCAGTACAGACCAAAGCAATTACGACAAAGAGCTTCATATATTATACAGGACTAATGGCAATGACGAAGGGGCCATGAAAGGGCCATGAAAGTCTTCGGTGTTAAGACCTTCCAGCCACCAGAAAGCAAACAATGCAAGAGCAGGGGTAGAGGGCAGAGGGTTAAGCCCAGCAGGTTTGAAACATTTCCTTTAACTGCTTATCTCCTTAAGATTGTATTCCTCTTCTGAATGATTGAATTAGCTGTTGTGATGGTTAATATGATCATAACCCTAGGAATGGAGGGAAGACATACCTCTGTCTGTGTCTGTGAATGTGTTCTCAAAGAGGATTAACTGAATGTAGGCAGCACCATTGTATGGCCTGGGTCAAGGTTAATAGGAGAAAGTGAGGAGAACGTCAAGATTCATCTCTTTCTGCTTCCTGACTTTGAGTTCAATGTGGCCAGCCATCTCACACCCCAGCCACCATGCCTCCCCATAGTGATGGGCTACACTTGTAAGTTGTGAGGCAAAATATATCCTTTCTTTAAGTGACCTTTGTTGGGAATTTTGTCATAGCAGCTAGAAAAGTGACTATTGCAGAAGTTAAATTACAATTGTGTTTTGTTATTCCAGACACTGGTATTGTCACAGGTAGGACACAATCAGGAAAGGAGCCTTGTTTTGTTTACATTGTCCTTCCACACCGTCTTTTCTATCCACTTCAGGAAAAATACAGATGGTGATTATTCCTCTGGTACTTTGGATATTTTAGTTATAGACCCAATAGGACCAAACACACTCCTTATTCTTTCTTGCTCTGGATCCTGGAAGGGTCACAGATGTGGTTATGATTAGCCTTTCACCCTTCTTCGTGGTCTGCTTGGAGTTGATGGATGGGGATCTAACAAAGTGGGAGAGGAGAGTGGGAAGACAGACAAGCTAAAGAGTTTGGACTTCTTTTCCCACTTTTCTGACAGCAGGGGTTTGGAAGGGCCCTTTGCTTAAGGCCTTTTCTTCAGCCAGGCAGCCATTGGCAAACTGCTATTTGTCATAAGTTCTGGAAACCTGTTCTTCCTTTGACACTTTATCTGTATCTCTCTGAGCTTCCTCCTGGGCAAAGTGTCCTTGTTGCTTTCAGCAAACTCTTGGAAATAGCTTGTTTTTTTCCTCTTCTTCTTCCTCTCTCCTTCCTTTCTCCCTCCCCATCTCTCTTTCTCCTCCCCTCCTTTCCTGCACCCCCTTTATTAAACTCTCCTCGATTATCTAGCTAGAGTGGCATGTTTCCTCCTGACACCTTGGCTGATTCATATCACCATTGTAGGTAGCAAAGATTAATTCTCATTTTGGGATTTTAAATGACCAAACCACAAAATAGTTAATAATCCAAATTAGATTTAGGGTTAAATTTCTCTTACTCCCTTTCGAGGAGGGCCCCTGTTTTTTTTTTTAATTTTATTTTTTATTGCAGACTATGGTTTCCTATGTAGTTAAAAGTGAGATATCAAAAAAGAAGCTTCAACAAAGGTGTAGGCTGTCTTTCCAAGCTGAATCTTCTCTTTTGAGAATTTTTGTCCTCTAAAGTTGGGGGACCATCTTAGTCCTGGAGATGTACACTAAACTATAGTCTCTACCTTGTACTTTCTCTAGCCACAGGAATTCAGTCACCTACAAAAGATAGCTACATAACATAGGTCTGATCACTGTTTCTCACAAAAGCCACTATGTCTTGAAGCAGGGTTTTTTTTTTTTTTTCTTTCTTTCTTTTTTTTTTTTCTGGCGCTATTGAGCTTTTTCTCTTCTGATAAGATCATTGTGGATTTAGGCTTGTCACACAAATCCTATTTGGGGATCCTTATAAAAGACTGAACGTGAAGTCAGTCATGGTCACTAAACATTCTAAAAGGTAAAGAAAGAAACATTGCCATGAATTTGAGGACACCCTGGGCTATACAGTCAATTTGAGGCTAGCCTGCCATACATATCAAAACAGTTTTTTTTTTTTAATCTAAAAAACTGAGACAATAAAGAATCCCCTAAAGGGGAAGGTGAAAACATATGGAGAAGTTGGCATGATCAGAAGGAAAGGCAAGAAGTGTAAGTAGCACATAGAAATTAGTGAAGTGGCATGGGTAGTCCTTCATGGTTGCAGAAGTTACCAGCTCTTCCAATCCCTTTATCTCAGATTTCAGATTTTGAGAACAGTGGGAGTATAAGTTTCAGTTTTAAGCAACCAACATGGTCATGATTTGTTACACTGACTCCAGAAAACAAGTATAAAATCTCTTTACCATCTTGGGCATCCCTAGACAGGTGCTGTAACATCACCATGCTTGATTCATTTCCTGGGCCCATTCTCAGGTGTGAAAAAAATAAATAAAAGCACGGGTGCCATATTCAGGTTCTGTGCCATATTGGGGCCCTGAAGCAGCTAAAGCTTCTCTCTGCTTCCTCTCCTTCCTGTCCTTCTATTTGCACAGCATGACTCCAGGGTTACTTTTGAACTCTGGATTTATTTGTGATTGCTACCATAGCAAATTCCATAGATTGAGAACCTTCAGCATCAGAAAATTGTTTCCTTGTAGTTCTAGGAGCTAAAAGTTCAAGATCAAGGTGCTGGCTTTTCCTGAGACTCACTGCTTGGCTGGCAGATGGTGCCCTTAACTCTGTCCTCATGTAACCTTTTCATATTTCAATGACTTCATTTTAAGTAACTAACTCTTTCTGAGTTTACTTTGTGTACAGGCATATTTTAAGAAATGGAGGATTAGGATTTCAATACACCCATTTTGAAGGAATACTATTTGGGTGTATAAATGCTGTCTTCTGAGGTAGAAGGTGGGTAACTATCTTCCTGACTTTGTTGAGCCCCTGGGGCCGTGCCATGTTCATATGACCATGACAGATTGCTTTCAAAAGAACCACCTCTCATACATCATTAGCAATTGCAAGACTTGAAAGGCTGCTAATCAGTCCAGGCACTGAGATCCCTCGTTTTGAGTGTTCACAACTCAGACTGACACCATTAACATTGTTTCACATTGACGTTGTTGTCTTTGGTCGTCTGCTCCATTGGTATGGGATTACTTACATCCATGTTTCTCATCTAAAATATTCAGCAATTCTTGATATAGTTCCACCTCTTGCTTTTAAATTATCTCAGTCCCATCAAAGAATATTTATTTAAATGTTTCATGAAGTTACTGTTAAGTAGAAGACCAACAAAGAGTTAAGAGTAACAGACGAAGAAATTATATTAAACCATCTGATTTATACTGCCTTTAATTTACTATCCTACAAATTTCTAACATAATCTCTGAACTCAATAAACTCCTGTCGTAATTTCATCAATTTTCACGGTTTTTTTTTTAAAAAGAGAGAACCTTGTAAATAGACTTAGGTTATAGCATGTATAGGTTATAGCGTGTGTATATTGTACTTGTGTGTGTGTGTCTTGGGAACACAGAAGAGAAATGGCAAATCTTGGGTAAATAGTTACCTCATCCAGTCTTTGCTTACAACATATTTGAGAAGTGTTGGTTGGGACATCATATCTTACAAAGTAACATAATAGAATTTTCTTGTTTTGCAAGAGATCACCTGTACCTCAGTGTAAAAACAAAACTGAACTATACACTTCCCAATCTACTGAATTCCACAGTGATATGAAACAAGGAGGACAGAGCTTGCATCTTTCAGGAACAAATTGATTTCTGCACACATGTTAGAGTCTTGGGAAGACTGAAGAAATTCATTTCTTAACAAAACACCATGAAGGGTCCACTTGTCCATGTCAATTCCTAGTTATGAGGGTTCTTGAAAGGATGGGTTGACTGCATCATTGTAGTGTTGTATCTTGGAATGTACCTATCTCTCAACAACAGTGGGAGACCTGAACAAACCCTAGCTGTTATTTAAAATAGAGACTACTAAAAGTCTGCACAGTGAACTCTCCAATTGCAGAAAACTCCATTTTACTTATTTACTTTGTGTGAATGTACATTTGTGAGGTTTATTTGTATACCCATTCATGTGGAAGAGTGCATACGCCTGTGTGTTCATGTTGAATCACCCAGTGGAGGATGCTGGATGTCCTACTCTGTCACGTAGCACTTTATTCCTTGAGGCAAGGTCTCTCACTAAACCAGAAACATTTTTGTCAAGGCAAAATGAGTTTATTTTTTTTGTATGGATTTAGGGATCTGATCTCAGGGCCTCATGATTGTGTAGCCAGAGAACTTACCCACTCATTGATCTCCCCAGACCTTATTTATTTACTTTGAGACACAGACTTTCTATGTAGCCCTCCCTGAAGTCTGTATTTAGTGGTGTCACCCACACTTGACCAGAAATCCTTGCAATCTTGCTGTGTTAGTCTCCCAGGTACTGAGATTACAGGCACAAGTTGACATTTATGGCCAAAAAGTTCATTCTAATTCATATATATATATATATATATATACACACACACACACACACACACACACACACACACACACACACACACACACATATATCTCCATCCATAATGGTTAGTTTTCAAGGTTTTGCATTACTTTAAGACAATTTAAGTCTACAGTTTCCTTAAAAGAATCGTCTTTTAATTTCTTGTTTAATGTACAATTTATTTTGAACTTTCAATAGTTCTACATTTATATTTTAACATTATGTTATATATATAAAATGTTATATTTTATAATAACATTAAATTAAAAGAAATAACGTTCTATTGAGTGTTCTTAGTGGAAGAAGGTGGTATGTAGGCTTACTACTATTTCTTGCTTTTTTTCTTCCTTTTCCGTTCCCTTTGTTTAGTTTTGTTTTCTTTTCATTAGCTATGTCTCCTTTTGAAAAATGTGTTGTTGCATACTAGTTCATGTCTCTAAATTGCATGTATATACCCACAACACCCATACCCATGAGTGTGTAAATGAGAGAGAGAGAGAGAGAGAGAGAGAGAGAGAGAGAGAGAGAGAGAAAGATGTGTTTATAACACAGAGAATAACATAATCAAATCTCCACCAGTTTCTTTCTTTTTTTTTTTTAAGAGGGCTGACATTTTATTAAAGATGTTGGTTCTAACAACTTTTTTTTCCCCTTTTTAAAAATTGGTTATAATATTTACATTTCAAGTTTTTATCCCCTTATCCCATCCCCCCCTCCTTGTGCTTCTATGAGGGTGTGATTTTCCTGTTTCTATGATGCTGTTTTCTTTTTTCTTTTCTTTTTTTTCTTTTCGTTTCGTTTTGTTTTATTTTGTTTTTCGAGACGGGGTGTCTCTGTGTAGCCCTGGCTGTCCTGGAGCTCACTCTGTAGACCAGGCTGGCCTCGAACTCAGAAATCTGCCTGCCTCTGCCTCCCAAGTGCTGGGATTAAAGGCGTGTGCCACCACCGCCAGGCTATGATGCTGTTTTCATTAACATAAATTGCCTCCTAAATCCTTTCTAAATCCTTCCATTTGTGTTATTAAATCTCTTCTTTTCTTTCTTTTTTTCTTTTTTTTCATCTTTTTAAAAAAGTAGGTATTATATTAACATTTCAGATTTTATCCCCTTACCCCACTTCCTCCCACCACCCAGAACCTCCTATCCCATCCCCCCTCCTCATGCTTCTATGAGGCTGTGCCACTACCTACCCCTCGCCCCCTATCCCCTCCCTGCCCTCACATTCTGCCCACCACTCTGTGTTCGTTTTTTATGGGACCAAGAAACTCCTTTGCCACCTATACCCGACAAGGCCATTCTCCCTACATATACTGGAGTCATGGGTCCCTCCCTATGTGCTTGCTCCCAGGCTGGTGGTTTAGACCCTGGGGGCCTCTGGTTGTTTGGTATTGTTGCTTTCTTCCTGGGGTCACAAACCCTTTCTGCTCCTTCAGTCTTCTCTCTAAGTTCTCCATTGGGAAACCCTTGATCATATCAGTGGTTAACTGTGAGCATCGTCCTCTGAATGTGTCAGTCTCTGGTAGGCCTCTAACGAGACAGCTATATCATGTTCTTGACAGCGTGCACTTCCAGCAATCCACATCAGTGTCTAGCTTAGGTGACTGTACATGGGATGAATACCCAGGTGGAATGGTCTCCTGATGGCCCCTCCTTCAGTTTCTGTCCCATGTTTTGTTTCCATATTTGCTCCCTTGAGTATTTTTGTTACTCGTTCTAAGTAGAACTGAGGCATCCCCTCTTGGTCTTCCTTCTTCATGAGCTTCATGTGGTCTGTGGGTTGAGTCTTCGCTATTCCAAGCTTTTGGGCTAACATCTGCTTAATAGTGAGTAAATACCATGTGTGTTCTTTTGTGATTGGGTAATTACTCACTCAGGATGTAATTTCTAGATCCATCCATTTACCTAGAAATTTCTCGAATTCATTATTTTTAATAGCTAAGTAATACTCCATTGTGTCGATGTACCACATTTTTTGTATCCATTCCTCTGCTGAGGGACATCTTGGTTCTTTCCAGCTTCTGGCTATTATAAATAAGGCTGCTATGAACATAGTGGAGCATATGTCCTTATTATATGTTGGAGCATCTTCTGGGTATATACCCAGGAGTGGTATAACTGGATCCTCAGGTAATGCTATGTCCAGTTTCTGAGGACCGCCAGACTGATTTCAAGAGTGGTTGTACCAGCTTGCAATCTCACCAACAATGGAGGAGTGTTCCTCTTTCTCCGCATCCTACTATCTACTATCACTATCTATCTATCTATATCTACTATCACCTGAGATTTTGATCTTAGCCATTCTGACTGGTGTGAGGTGGTATCTCAAGGTTGTTTTGATTTGCATTTCCCTGATGACTAAGGATGTTGAGCATTTCTTAAGGTGCTTCTCAGCCATTTGAATTTCCTCTGTTGAGAATTCTTTGTTTAGCTCTGTACCCCATTTTTAATAGGGTTATATGGGTATCTGGAGTATAATTTCTTGAGTTCTTTGTATATCTTGGATATTTCCCCTTTATCTAACCTACATTATTTTTTGTTACAAATTTTTACATTTTTTCTTAATGTCTATCTTTGTTCAAATGGAACTATGCATCAAAATTTTAGTTTTTTTAAATGAACACTGTTTCACCTTTGTTTGGTAATTTCCTTTTTTTTAAATTTTAGGATGTCATAGATTATTTTTCTTTCATTTATAATTTCTTTTAACCTTTTCTCATCTAGAGAGGCATTTCCCCATATAGGTACTGCTGCTATTATACCTGGCTATGCTAAAGTATATAATACCTGCTTAATTTTGGCAAGCCTCTTCATTGCCTCTGGCAGTAGATATTAGTAAGACCCTAGTTGTTGGAGAGCCAGAAGCTCATTTGCGAACTTTGCTTTGCCCACCAGGGGTGTGATACTGTAATGAACTACAAACACTATTCCTCAGTTGAAACTTATACTTCTAATTTGTCTTGTTTAGTTTCTATCATTAGTTTTTCAAATTTAACCTTTTGTTTTAATCTTTGTAGTGTATGCACATAGTACTGCAAGTACTATGGGTGAGGGACTGAATACTGCCCAACACCAAGAAAAGGTGTGTTATACTATATCTGTTTAGTTTTT